>NC_048596.1:69918219-70179533 GCF_003668045.3 Cricetulus griseus
CTGCCTCTGCCTCCCGAGTGCTGGGATTAAAGGCATGCACCACCAACGCCCAGCCGAACACTCCCATTTCTGAGCATATATTCCACCACCAACCCACTATTTGACATCTTTCAATAAGCTGGCAAATTAGAATTGTCAAAACTAACAAGCTTTATTTATATTTATTTCACCTCTGAATGATATTACTTTCTTGTAAGAGAATCTATAATCTCCAAGTGTCTTACCTGAACATAAAAAGTTCGTGACGTTGTTACAATTTCAAACAGGTTGTCCCTCATCATTATGTCACTGTTATGAAAAACAATCATCCAGTTGTATGTAAATCACAGTTTGATGGTTTTTCTCTTTCACCTGTTTACTCAGTACCAAATATGTGTCAATAAATAAATGTTAGAGAGAAAACACTAATTTAACCAAACCAAATTAATTTTTCCCCAGGTTTGCATTCCAATTCACATGCTTTAAACAGCTCATTTAAAAAAGATTCACGAAGCAACTTTAGAGTCCAACTGTTTACAGTTCATTATTCAGCATGGCACAGCTGGTGCAACTCCTTGTGACAAACCGCTCTGCAGCACCTTGAAATACTAAAATACTTCCATCTGTTAAATTTCAAAAATTTCTCATATTAATTTTTCCTTTGCATTAATGAGCTACTTCTGAAATGTCATTTACAAATGAGTTGTTTCCTAATTTTAGTGTTCAAATAAAACATTGTGATATCTCACAGATTAAAAAACAAAATAAAACTGCAGCATATCTCAACCACAGTTAAAAATTCACACAAGAAGGGAGAAACACACCCTGTAAGCTCATGAACCAGGGGAGGTGTTGTTTTTCAAATTGTGCTGTGCCAGCATCAGGCAGTCCCTTACCTTTGCTTACACTCTTGGACTTTATGAACTTCTTTAAGTGGTATTACCCGCAGAGGTTCCTTTTCCTGGTAAAAAGCAAATAGATACAGGACATTTCATCTCAAGGGACAGCTATCTTATGTGGCGCTCAAGTAAATCTCAGACACAACTCTACCTTCTGAAACTTGCAGCAGCAAGACAGTTTGTTTTTATGTCCTAATACACATCGCTGTTTCAGTTTCTGGTCTCAGTGACAGTCACTAAGCAGTAGGCTTGGTTGTGGTGGACCATTAGGGCCAGTAGGTGCTCTACTTCCTCTTTTGGAATGTCATCTTGACATAGAAGGCACCATGTAGCAATCCCAGATTTGTTATTAGCCTGTGCACATGTATCTGAATATACTTCGGGAATGTCTGTAGGCAAGTTAAAGATGATGTATCTATACTAGGTACTTGTTTTTAACTTCTAAAATAGATTTTCCATGACCAAGGCATAATTATGAAGCCCAAATCTTGACATCCTTACAGTATGACCATAATCCACAGGCCACATTCTGATCTTACAAGTTTCCCCATGGGTATCCTTCATGGCAGAAGACAAGCTGACATATTTTCTGCTCAAGATTCAGTCTACAGCAGACTTGCTGCACTGTCCCTTCTCTTTGTCTGCTTTATGTCAGAGTAGCTACTTCTTTGGTCTTCTGTGATCTCATAGACCTGTAAAATGTCCACTTATTTCATAGACTGTCCTTGCCTGGATCTGCCAGATGTTTATTCGTCCTGATGTCTAGGCCACATGCTTCTAGAAGGAAACCATAGCAACTGACTACTTCTCAGCCATCCCTACCAGGAGATGCATGGTGTAGACTTGACCAATTGTTGGTGTAAGACTCATACTAGTCACTACCAAGACACGTGGAGCCTATGAAGTACTCGATTTTCCAACATAATTTTCCCACCAGTTTCACCAAATATTGAGGATTCTCACCTGAAATCATTACTGGCACAGTTGCCTGCCAAATGGTGATTTTTCTAACACCGCTCACACATATATCAATCTGGAGCTTGAAAAAAATCACTATTTCTTCTCCACTTATTCTCTCTGGGAACAGAGGATCTATGCTCTTTTCACTCAGCCACAGCCTGATGACTGATGAGAACTATCTGTGCAGTGCACATCTGTATTTCCCTAACCCTGAGTGACACTGAGAACTGTTACATACTTCTGGAGATTATTTTTATTGCTTAGTAGTGCTGAGGCTCTATCACAAGTCCTTGGATACTCTGGGTATGCATGCTTCCACTTAACTCCACACTCAGCCTAATTTCTTTATATATGAGTTGTTTGTATTTTCTGTTTCTTTTCCTACTAGATATTTTCCCTCAATTTTCTGTTTCTCTTTGAACCTTAAGACAATCACAAATTTACAAAAAGACTAAGAGCACGGTCACTTCAAGCTGAGCTGCTGCTCTAGTCTGCTATTCTAAAGTCCTAATGTTATGACCATCAAAGTCAGCAAGTGGCCTCCACACTGTCTTACAGGGTGAGAGTGCTCGCTTGCTGTCTCTCCTTTCCTTTAGTATGAAGATTACTCAGAATGAGGAACACAGAATCGTGCAGATTACAACAGTTATTTTGTAGACTGTCCCCTCCCCTGGATGTGGTTTCTGTCACCTGCTGACCAAACTCAGACTATCTACATGAGCAGCACAGAACTGGTGCTGTGTTCTTTTCATGCTATCATGTCAGGTGGTAAGTGGTTTCAACATCCTCACCACCAATGAAGTTCACTGAACCTGACCATTTGACAGAACCGGTCTCTGCCAGGCCTCTTCACTGTAAAGCTGTTCTCTTCCCTATGCACTCAAGTGTTTATTCACAGATTGGGTTCTCATTCCTATTTAGGCATCTTGTCCCTCATTGTAGTTACACGAACTCAGTCACCACTGAATTGCTGAGTTGTATCTACATGAACACAGGGATAGACAGGCTGTAATTTTATAATCAGTATGTATTTTGATACTCTCACTGTCCATAATCTAGTGAGAGAACTGTTTGCAAAGTTGTTCCTGGGTGATTACCATTTTCTCAACATGTTCTTGCTTTCTGACATAAGACATTCCAGGCTCATCTTGCATTTATTTCTTTTTCCCAGCTATAAAATCTGCTATTTCTCCATGGAGTCCAGGTTTCTTAAAGGGGAGGAGGAATGATCATTTTCTCAAGACATATTATATTTTACACTCATATGCATTCACATGAAGACATAATATTTACATCTGGTTCTATGTTTGTTGAGTTATATCAAGACAGTGTTGTTAGCGTGCCTACACTCAAATACAACGTGGAGCACACAAAAGTCCCACACTTTTGTAGAAGAGGCAGAGAATTTCATTAATTTATATAATAATCCATGTAAGATTCAGGACACCTGACTTTTTTTTTTTTTTTTTTTTTTTTTTTTTTAAGATTTATTTATACAGTGTTCTGTCTGCATGTGTCCCTGCAGGCCAGAAGAGGGCACCAGATCTCATTACAGATGGTTGTAAGCCATCATGTGGTTGCTGGGAATTGAACTCAGGACCTCTGGAAGAGCAGCCAGTGTTCTTAACTTCTGGGCCATCTCTCCAGCCCCCGACCACCTCACATCTTAAATAGTGTCAGGGGGGGGCGGGATAGAGAGAACTCAGTCTTTGATTCTGCCTTCAGAACATAACAAAGATATCTCAAATGAAATGGGAAAAGAAGGGCTAAGAAAAAGCATCGCAGAGAAGGCAGACATGTAGAGGACTGAAAGCTGCTTTTAGAGGATTCCTTTCACTGCCTCTCCCAATGCCCTTCTGACAGAGGTTTACATTTGGGGGGTGGTTATAATTTTAGACCCATCAAAATGGAATGCTTCCTTGAAGATATGGTAGTTTTTAAAAAAAAAAAAAAAACACATTAAAGAAATATGTGACTAACCAAATGTATTACAACCAAGTAGACTGAAATATAGATGCCCTCAAAACCAGAACTGGAATATCTGAAAAGCAAAACAGTATAAAAGCATACAATCGCTACAGTATAACTTGCCAAGCATATTTATAAAGTAACTGCATACCAGTTCAGATTTGAAGTAGCCTATTGTGTTTTCATCCAATTGAAAATATCTTCTCTTCCAGTTTTTCATCTATCAGAGAAGACACAGACATAGGCTTCAAAGAATGTCCAATGTTAATCATCCCTTAATCATTCAAAATCATTCAACCCACAATCAGAAATGCCAAGCTTGCAGAAACAACACACCCTCCCCAAGGTAAGTGGTAAATGGCACCTCTCCCATCAGGCCTTGAATGACAGTCTCAGTCTTAGGCAGCTCACTTTCAAGTTTATGAATGACTCTGGTATTTCAGATTTTTTTAAAAAAACTTTATTTTTATTTTATATGCATTGGTGTTTTGCTTGCATACATGTGTGAGGATGCCAGATCCCCTGGAACTGGAGTTACAGATAGTTGTGAATGACCAAACCCAGGTCCTCTGGAAGAGTAGTCTTAACTGCTGAGCCATCTCTCCAGACCCTCAGATTTTTTTAAAATTTATTTTATATGAACGAGTTCTCTATCTCCATGTATGACTGACTTTATGCCAGAAGAAGGCATCAGTCCCCTCTAAAGATGATTATGAGCCACCATACAATTGCTGGGAATTGAACTCAGGGTCTCTGGAAGAGCAGCCAGTGCTCTTAATTGCTGAGCCTGGTATTTCTCCAACAGTGGAAAAGAAAGAGAAGGTATTCCTTTCCCTTCTTGCCAGCCCAGCCTACAAAGTAAAGATTAGTTCAGGAAATGTCATTAACCTATCAGGTTTCTCTATTCACAACATGTATTTCAAGTATTTCATATATAACAGGTCAGGAATAAATACAAAATAAAACAAACCCATACAGAAAATGTTTAATACACTTTCATATGGATATTTATGTCAATTTTTTAGTACCCAAAAGTATCTGAAAATAGTGTTGGAGAGATGGCTCAGTGGTTAAGAATGCTCTTTCAAAAGACCCAGGTTCAATTCCCTAATACTCACACAGCAGCTCATAACTGTCTCTAAGTCCACTTCCAGGGGAATCCTACACTCTTGCTGGCCTCCACTAGCACAGCACACACATGGTACACAGATGCATATTTAAGTAAATATACATACACATAAAATAAAAATATCAAAAAATTAAGGAAAAATTTGTAAATGATTATTTTTTTAAAGAATTAGGAAAAAAAGAAAAATTAAAAAAAAAAAGAATTAGGACTACAGGTTACCTCCTTAAAAGCCTAATTAGCCTACAACTAAACCTCATAGCCTGGGGAATATTCTGCCTCCACCTATAGACAGCCTATCTTGAGAAACCTCTGGTCCCACCTTCCTTTCCCTGGGACCAATGATCCAATAGGCAAGAATGTTCCCAAGCGGAGCTGCCAGAAATTGGAGAACAATCAAGCAAAATTACCAGGAGAGTTTGAAGTATTTCTTTATTCACATTTTTTTCCTTTTGTTTTCAAATGTTCAAATGTTAACTTTATCTTCTCTTGAGATTCTCAAGATTTAGTTCATACAGAATAAACTTTAGAAAAGTTGATTAAAAAACAAACACACACACACACACACACACACACACAGACACAGACACACAGAGTTGGGTGGTAGTGCTGTAGCACACCTTTAACCCAGCACCCTGAAGGCAAAGAAAGACAGATCTCTGAGTTCAAGATCAGCAGCCTAGTCTACAGAGAATTCCAGGATAGCCAGGGCTACAGGGAAACCCTGTCTCAAAAAAATCAAAACAAACAAAGGCAAACAAAAAAGCCAAGTTTGCTATATGGCCCAAGCTAACCTAGAACTTTCTTTCCTGCCCTCCTCAGTCTCCCAAATACTAGGATTATAGGTGTAAACCACAGCACCTACTAGAAAAATATCTGGAGTCTTAGAAATAGTGGTAAATGTGTTTATCTTGTAGAAATCTCCTACACTGATAATGGGGACAACCTGGACTCACCTGTGGGCTTGTTTAGCACCTGGAGCTGTGCCAAAAGCTATCCCTCATTACCTCTTTCAAAAACCATAGACCAGAGGTTTAATAAAACAGTTTCTCAACCGGGCGTTGGTGGCACACGCCTTTAATCCTAGCACTCAGGAGGCAGAGGCAGAGGCAGGCAGATCTCTGTGAGTTTGAGACCAGCCTGGTCTCCAGAGTGAGTGCCAGCATAGGCTCCAAAGCTACACAGAGAAACCCTGTCTCGAAAAAAACCAAAAACAGTCTCTCATAAAACAAAACTGGGAGCCTGGGAGATTAAATAACCCAACCTCAGAGCTGTCCTCTGGAAGCCACTTGGTCTTGTACTTCCACTTCTCCTATGGTTCCACACCTAACGATTTCTGAAGGTGTGGGAAAATAACAGAACTTTCTGGGGGTTAAGATGGCTCAGCAGGTAAAGGCAGTTGCCTGAATTTGAACCTTGGAATCCAAGTGAAGGTGAAAAGAGAGAACTGACAAAGTTGTCTTCTGATTTCAAAACATAATGAATAGCACGCATGCTCCCTTCCCTCACCCACATACACACACACACACACACACACACACACACACACACACACACACACACAAATTGAAGTTTTTAATTAAAAAACAAATGAAAAAAACCCTTGTCATGAAGCTAAACTTAGGAAAGCTCACTGCAACTAAATGTTTGTGGAAATATGCATTAACTTACCCAAATGCCCAAAAGACCACGGAAATACTATGCTTTGTGATAAACATGGAGCAACCCCTCTCACCCTTCCCAGCAACAAACTGCTCTCCACTCTGGGCCTCTCAAAAATAAAGCATACAACTTGAATTACGACTTGCAAGCTTGCTGGCACATGACCATCCCAACTTCACAGGTATGGTTAAGCTACTCACCACTGCTCCTTGTTTCACACAATACCCAGCTTTGATAACTGCACTGTCTGGAGGTGGCTTAGGAGGAAAGTAAGGAAGATGGCTTTGTGACCGTTTCAAATTGTTTCGGTCAACAATTTCACCACATTCATTTACTTCTTCTTTCTAAAACAAAGTAAAAGAAATTATTTTTTTGCTTTAAAATATACTTTCATTTAACGTTATCTTAGAAAATCTTAAAATCTGTGACATTCAATCATGACTTTCTTGTCATTGATCAAACCACAAACATCCACTTCTATAGCCTGTCTTTAGTGCTTGTCCTTGGAGTGGGGCTTTTATACTGAAATAATTTATTAAACAGATTCGCAGGAAGTTAAAATAAATATAAAAAGTAGCTGAGGTCCTATATACACTTCAACCAAATTATTCCCAATGGGGAAGTGCGTATTTCCAGAGTACCAAGTATACATAAACTTTATTCAGATTCCAATAGTTATATAGTTTGTTCCTATGTAATACTACCACATGCAGCAGCTTGTTGTGGGATATTTGTACACTGTGTGAAGATATATTGCTGTGATTCATTTAATAAAGAGCTGAACAACCAACAGCTAGAGGGACATCTGGGCAGAGAGAGGAAGTAGGAGGAGATATCGAGGCACTGGGGAGATAACAGGAGATAGGAAACAGGAAGTGAAAGACAGGAGAGAGGTAATGACACGTGATAGAATGTAGATTAATATATATTTATTATATATTATAATATATAAATGGGTTAATTTAAGTAATAAGCGGCAGTTAGGAACAAGCCTAAGTAAACTACTTAGGCTGAGCTTTCATAACTAATCATAAGTCTCCATGTTGTCATTTGTGAGTTGGTGGTCCCCAACTACAAGCTGCACAACAATCGCTATAATCAACACAAAGAACTGCTTGCTGCCACAGGGTCTGCTTGTGATGATGCCCTTGTAGTACTCCTTTCACAGCCATTCATTTGTTCCCGACATTTTGAGAATATAAACTGAAGCCCATAGTAAGGATCTTTTGAGATTATTTTTTAAAACTGTCACTCAACTCTCTGAAGGCTCATCCAGGTGGCTCTTAGTGTCAACAGTTGATCAACTATGCTGCTATATCCAGTGCTGTGGATGTACCACCATACCATGCTACTGACCACCTCCCCAATTAACAGTATGTCTTATTTCCAGCTTCTGGCTACTAGGAATGAAACTATTATAAGTATCCATATACAGGTTTTTGTATGACCATAATTACCCACTTCTTTAGAATAAATGCCTAGGAGAATACATACTAGGCTGGAGAGTAATTACAAATTTACTCAAAGATGACAACAAGAAAACTACCACACTGAATTGTTTTTTTTTTTCCCCGAATGGATGAACTATTTTACTTATATCTCCACCAGCAATGGATGAGAGGCCCAAGCATCTCTGCTAAGGTATAATCATTCACTGTATCCTTAGTTCGAATTTCTTTCTACCGGCTACAAATGGCGACCATCTCTCCTAGTGCCTATTAATACATATTTCATTTGTGGGTGAAATGTCTGTTATGATTTCTGTCTACATTTAAGGATTTTTTTTTTTTTGGTTTGCTAATTATTGGGTTTTAAGAGTTTTGTTCCTGTAGATAAAAGTCCTTGGTTGGATAAGCAGCTTGTAAACTTTTCTTCTAGTCTATCTTTTTTGTTTGTTGGCTTTTTGTTTTTCAAGACAGGGTCTCTCTGTGTAGCCCTAGCTGTAGGAATTCACTCTGTAGGGATGCTGGCCTCTAACTCAGAGACCCACCTCCCTCTGCCTCACAAGTGTTGGGATTAAAGGTGTGCACCACCACAGCTGGCTAGTCTATCTTTCCTATTCATCTTCTGAGTAGGGCCTTTCACGAACAAGTATCTGAAATACAGATGTGCAGTTATCAGTCTTTTCCTTTTATGGATAACATGCCTGATGTCAACTCTAAAGGCCTAATCCTTGACCTGCAAAATTCTCCCATGCTCAATCCTAAAAGTACTAAGTTTTTATGGGTTGTTTTGTTTTGTTTTGTCTTTGTTTTTTAAGACAGTGTTTTTCTGTGTAGCTTTGGAGCTTGTCTTGGAACTAACTCTGTAGACCAGGCTGGCCTTGAACTCACAGAGACAGAGGCCTGCCTCTGTCTCCCAAGTACTGAGATTAAAGGCGTGGGTGCCACCACTGCCCAGGCCTATGTTTTGTTTTTTTTGTTTTTGTTTTTTTTTTTTAATTCAACTTTGGCAAAAAAAAAAAAAAGTAACTCTAAACTCTCCCTAGAACAGAGATTGGTGTTACTATATACCCTTTGCAAAACATAGAAAAAGATACTCAAGTCAGTTGATAGATGTTATCAGATTTCTTTCCACTAATCACACCAACCTGACACAAGGATTGAAAAAATATGATACCTGTTAAAATTATAATGGTCTAAGCCAGGTTGTGGTAACCCACACCTTTAATTCCCAGCAAGCCAGAAGCAGAGGCACAGGCAGAGGTAGGCAGATCTCTGAGTTTGAGGCCAGCCTGGCTACATAGAGAAACCCTGTCCCTGGTCAGATTGGGGGGGCAGTATTGGGAGGGGATCAAAACAACAAAGTCTTCTAAGATCAAAAGATAAAACTAATGAGAATATCCAACACTGGCAATAGCCATCACTTTAAATTCACAACTATTACTAATTTAATTTGTATTAAAAGTACATTTCCTCATTGGAGCCATACAGAAATTAGCATGGCCTCTGGGCAAGGACGACATGCAAATTTGTGAAGCATTCCATATTTTCTTTTTTAAGACAATACAGGGGTCATAGTAAACAATAAAGTTGAGATGAAAGGTTCTGCTATCACAGGTCCAGTTGCAAAGGAATGTGTAGACTTATGGCCCAGGATTGCATCCAACACAGGCAGCACTGCATAATTCTCCAGTGTATTTGTAATATATATTTATTAAAAAATAAAAAAGCGCATTTCCTCAATAGCAATATAAGAACTTAAGTGCATATAAAAGTTTCAAGTTCATTTTTTAAATTACATAAGTTTCTTTTTACTAATACCTAGGCACATCAGTACTTTTAAGACACAATCCAGCCAGAGTTGCAGTTGTCAGGTTGTAGGTAACAACACACACACACACACACACACACACACACACACACACGCACGCACTCACGCAGGTTTGAAAAAAATTACACATATTTACAGACTCTCACCCAGCATCTGTACTTTATCTTGGTGTAGACCTGTAACCTCAGCTGCTCAGAAAATGGGGAGGGGAAGGGTGGGGAGCGGAGCGGAGCCCTCCATTTGTCTATCAGTAGAAGCTTATAAATAACCACCACAGCAGAACTCTGTAGCCATTAAAAGTAATAGAGAATAACTTCTGATGACTGATGTGAGATATGCTGCTACAAAGTCTGACATGTAACTCTATCTCCACTTCTACAGGGAGAATACAAAGAATTCAACTCAGAGAAGGAAGAGTGATTCTCTCTGTAACTTCTGATCTTTTTTACAAAAAACATACAAAAGTTTGCAAAACACTTTCAGAACAGGAAACTAAATTAAAAGCTTTTGTAGTTAATAGACATTGAATTAATTCAGTAAAGGCATCCTGTTTCAGTTTTGTTGAAAATACAAGTATCAATATGCAGTCATGAGACCTACATTTAACAGAGCACTGATTTGTTACCTGAGTTGGAGTGATGATGGGAACACCACCAACAATATCAGTTCTGTAAGACACTTGCTTCTTGCCACAGTCACCCTGACGACTCAGGCTGTCAGAAGCCGGCTGTGAGTCTGACTGCTTTGGTACCTGGAAGAGTGAGATGGATTATCTATCATGCAACCAAAATTGCAGAATTGTATTTGCAACCCTCTCCATCATCACAGCATTTTCAACTGGCTGTCTGTAGATAACTAAAAAATAATAATCTATTTGCAATATTGTGATTCAAGATCTCAGATTGTTCTGGTCTGAGAACAGTTTAGACTATAGCCATCAACACCGACTGCTGTTGCATGTGCAGCCACTACTTCATACACTTCCTCCTTTCTCCCCTAGCCAACTCTCAGCACAGTTTGAGAAGGAAGCAGGACTTAGAGGCAGCAGGGAACACAGGTTGAGATCCCTGCTTTACTACATTCTAGTCAAGTTTGTGCAATAAAATGAAATAATCACAAACAGCATCAATTACATACTGAGTATGATTTAAAGGACATTTTATTTAGGAATCCTCACACAGTCTTTCAGAAATATTATCAACAATATGAATGACAAACACAAAGGTAATGGCATAAAAATGTTTAAAATTAAGTCATTTGCCATTTGCCCATCACCTATGAACTACAGAGAAACCACTAGCACTGTAGTCAAAGGCCCTACATGTACTAATGTGATTCCATCTAAGGCAGGGAATATACATAAGACATTACCCAGGAACATCACTAACACTCTAATTCCCAGGCTCCATCCCCAAAATGAGTCTCTGGAACATTTCCCTCAAACTGCTTTCAGAAGGAACAGGTGCTTTTGAGGGACAGTATTTCACAAATTACACTTCAAGAAACCCTGCTCCACACTATGCTCTTTTTTGTACATCACATCGCACTCGCCAGATTTGGAGAAGAGCTGGTGTACAATGCAGACAAGGGATTATTTACAAAGACACTCTTTTCAAAGTACTCAATAAGCATGGGTGGCGTGTATGAGAAAATCTCAATCCAAACGTACTGATGGACATTAACTGTTCATGAGTAAGAATGGCTTATATCTTAGGTAATGTCATTTTCTCCCACTGCCTCCCTTGTCAGGCTCTCTATTGGGCTGTGGCAGCACCCTCCAGCTTCAAATGAATACTCCAAATACAATATCAATCACTGGTGGAAACAGGAGGAATAGAGAAAGGGAGCCTGGCAGTGGTGGCGCACACCTTTAATCCCAGTGCTAGGGAGGCAGAGGCAGGTGAATCTCTTTCAAGGCCAGCCTGGTCTACAGTGAGTTCCAGGACAGCCATTGCTAAACAGAGAAACTTTACCTCGAAAAACCAAAACAGAGAGGGGGACGGTGGGAGGAAGAGGAAGGGGAAAGGAGGAGGGGAAGGGAAAGGAAAGAAAGGGGAGGGAAAGGAAGGAGGTGAGCCCTGAATGCCTGTAGGATTCTAAGAGGCTACACTCTTGAGTGCTTTTTAACAGTGATTGTAAAAGTGGACAAAGTGTTAGTTGTTGGCTAAAATTAAGATACCACACCCTAAAACAATTTGCAGATGAACTCTAGCACATTTTCTAGAATCACATAATTTATTTCAGTCATTCTACAAAGTGTGGACCTGTCAAATCACTGAAATTAGAAAAGAGCTGTAAGAGAATTGGAAGCTACAGAGCTGACCTGAGACGGCTGCTCTGTGGTGACCTGCAACAGGAGCAAGCAGTGGTATCTTCCAGGTAAGGGTTCTCCTACTTGTAAGGATTTCTAAAGACAAGTTTTTCATGGAAACTTAAATACACTAACTAATATATGCTGCTTTCCCCACTGGTCTTCCAGAAACATATTAACACAAAAATTCCTTTTCTGTGCAACTGACCCACTGGTGACAACCCTTATAATAAAGTCTATACAAGCACAACTGCCCCACTCAAACTGAAGATTACAATAGAAATTATCTATATTACAATTACCTTGTTTTCAAGAAAAGTGCAAGTTAAGTATCCAGATATAAAGTTATTCCCTTAGAATTTACAGAAAATTCTTAGTGAAAGTTGAGTCAAATCCAAACTCTAAGATAAAGAACCTCCACCCCAACATACACACCCCACCTTCAAATCAGACAACTGTTAATGAGCATCAAACAGCCACTCACAGGGCAGAGGACAAATGTCAGAAATTAAATATGCTCTATTATATTGCTTCTTCCCTGCTTTTTATGTAACTATTTCTTGGGAGGGGTCTGAATGTGTTCTTAGCAGGCATTTACTATGACCGCAATAGAACGTTCCAATATTAGAAAAGAAAATAATGACTAAGGAAGGAAGATATGAGCAAAACAGACATTCATGACTAAAATAAATAAAAAGCTACAGGCTTCTCAAAAGTTACAGGGGAAATGAAATTCGGCTAACAAGGAATGAGGGCAGAGCTGGAAAACAGAACCTAAAGTGTTTGACAAATTCTTTGGCAGCAAGACCTGCAGTCCTTCCATCTGACCTGGCTGGCTGGCAAAGGCTTGGTTAACACTGCAGGGCAACAAGGGCATTCTTTAGACCAATATTCAGTTATCATTTAAAAAAAAAAGTCCCTGTGGAGTTCTGTTTAAAAGCTAATGTAGACTTTTAAATTAGACATTATGGTGGAAAAAGACATTTTAGAAATAGTGAACTTCTGCTTAGGAAAAAGCTACGGGTAACTTCATCACTTTAAACCAGTAAGGATCAAGGAACCACTACACTGATGGTAGACAATTACACATTTGAGCGCACGTCCTTAAAAAATACTTTTTCTAATATTGACCTTTTAAAAATCTTTTTGTTGAGGAGAGGCTACCTTAAATGCCCTCCCCTGTAATGAGATTGATGACTGACTTATATGCCCTCCTATACCCTTCATTCAGCAGCTGGTGGAAGTAGAAGCAGACACCCACATCTAATCACTGAACTGAACTGGAATCCAGATGCAGAGAAGGACAAGTGATGAGCAAAGGGATCCAGACCTGGCTGTGAAACCCACAGAAACAGCTGACCTGAACAATGGGGGAGCTCTTGGTCCCCAGACTGATAGCTAGGAAACCAGCATGTAACTGATCCAGACCCCATGAACGTGGGTGTCAGTGGGGAGACCTCGGAAATCTTTTTTTTTTTTTTTTCCGAGACAGGGTTTCTCTGTGGCTTTGGAGGCTGTCCTGGAACTAGCTCTTGTAGACCAGGCTGGTCTCGAACTCAAAGATATCCATCTGCCTCTGCCTCCCCAGTGCTGGGATTAAAGCTGCGCGCCACCAATGCCCAACTGGAGACCTTGGAAATCTATGGGACCTCCTGTAGTAGATCAGTACTTATCCCTAGCATAGGTGTGGACTTTGGGAGCCCATCCCACATAGAGGGATACTCTCTGAGCCAAGACACATGGGGGCGGACCTAGGCCCTATTCCAAAGGATATGATAGACTCTGATGGACCCCCCCCACCATGGAAGGCCTCACCCTCCCTGGGGAGCAGAAAGGATATGTGATAGGTAGGGTTTTAGTTGGGGGGAGAGGGTTGGTAGGGGAGGAGGGGAGGGAGAGGGAACTGGGATTGACAGGTAAAACAATACTGTTTTTAATTCAAATTAAAAAAAATCTTTTTGTTTCTTCTTTAAATATTTAGGAGAGAATTTACAATGTACACAGGGGAGGTAAGGAAAGACAGACTATAGTTGTGAGGGGCAGTGCACTAAGGTGCAACTACTACAATTGGAACACTTAACTAATCACCAGGCTCTCGGCTACAATGCTCTAACAATGTGAGGTGAAACCATACTCTGGAATACTCCAATTTTAAATTTCTGAATGTTTTAAGTGTAGAGGTTACATATACATAGTACTTAGCAGACCACTAAATTATGGTCCATCAAAATGTCATTTGGACTGAAGAGGAAAGTAAAACTACACTGTACTAAAATGGAAGTATTAATCTTTCAAAGATCCTACATATAAATCATTAGCCATTTAGATATGAAATTAGACATATCACACACCAATATACTTAAATGTGCAAAATGCCCATGAGGTTTAAACTGGTAGGACCTTTAAAAAAAATTAACAAAATATCTATTTTTAACCTACCTACCTACCTCTCTCTCTCTCTCTCTCTCTCTCTCTCTCTCTCTCTCTCTCTCTCTCTCTTTCAAAATAGGGTTTCTCTGTGTAGCCCTGGCTACCCTGGAACTCACTCTGTAGACCAGGCTGGCCTCAAACTCACAGAGATCTGCTTGCCTCTGTCTCCCAAGTGCTGAGATTAAAAACATGTGCCACGGGGCTGGAGAGATGGCTTAGGGGTTAAGAGCACTGACTGTTCTTCCAGAAGTCCTGAGTTCAATTCCAGCAACCACATGGTAGCTCACAACCATCTGTAATGGGATCTGGTGCCCTCTTCTGGCATGCACTGTATACATGATAAATAAATCTTTAAAATAACAAAACAAACAAAAAAAAACAAACATGTTCCACCACCACCTGGATCACTTTTTTTTTTTTTTATGTGTATGGGTGTTTTACCTTCATGTCTGTGTACCACCTACATGCCTGATGCCTGTGCAGGCCAGAAGAAGGTACTATATCTCCCTGCACTGGAGTTATAGACAGTTGTGAGCAGTCATGTGGGTACAGGGAACCAAACCTCCTTTGCAAGAAGAGCCAGTGCTCTTGATCACTAAGCCATCTCTCTAACCCCAACAAAATACATCTTATTAAAGCCTGTGAATTCTCTCATTTTCCTATTTTTACCTAAAAATGACTCCAGTCAAATACCAATTCTATATTCACATCACTGTATTTATAATTACTGGTTATTTCTGTTTCTAAATATGAATTATAAAATCTTAGAAATCATTATCCAGATTTACCTAAAAACAATAAAAATGTCATATAAAATAAAGGTGCAGGATACCAAGAGCTAATGAAATATTACCAGTTTCTCCTGCCTGCTGAAAAGCTTGCAATGACATGAAGAACTATTTAGTCCCACGAATAAATGAGAGGAATTCAAGGCATTCCAACTTAGTAAAATGCTGAGAACATTCATTCCATTTTCCTTTAAATCACTAAAAGAAGCCAGTTCTGCTTATTATTGTAAACTGTGAAAAACAAATTCAGGAAAGTTCTACATATGGACTTCATAAGGACATCTTCCAGGTAGGGAATATTTATTACAAGCTCAACATGATCAGCTAAAACCTTATAAGAACATAAACTTCTGAATCTGCTCAAAATACTGCTATCCTGAAACTGCACAAGCCCAAAAATAACTTCTGCTTCACATAGAGTTCAGATGTGGTATGTGGGCGTTTTCTGTCATGTGGTAACAAGCTGTTCTGCTGCAAGACAAAAAACTTGACCTAACTAAGAACAGCCTTGGTTGGCCATCTTAACTGTGCTGCTGTGTGGCATAGACACAGAACATTCACTTTAGATGAGGACTATATGCATTGATTTTCCAGGAACATGCTCTTTGGCCAAGAGTAGATCAGAACTAGTAAATAACTATACTTCACTGAAAACAAACTTTAAATGATACAACCCCACACAGGAGGAGCTCCTTCCCAACCTATTCCAGGTAGCCAACTCTTTCTAAGGAAGAAAGGTACAGCAAGGCAGTCCATGAGCTCAGCAGCAGCAACAGCAACTTGCTCAGAAAAGTTTGGCAGACTTTAGGAAGGGGCTCTATGCTCAGTGTACTGCAGAATTTAGGGTCCAACAACCAACAGGCTTGCTTAGGGATTAAAATCTCCCATCTAAAGCCTGCCTACTGGTACAGTGTAAGTAGTCAGTAAGTACTGACTGATGTTCATTTTAACCAAACAGAAGAAACGAGTTGAATAGCTGTAGTATCAGCAGGTAGGGAAGAAATAGCAGGTCCTATAACTCCAGGGAAAAGGAGCTTAGAGCCTCAGACATCCCTAGAGCACACAGGCAGGACCCTCTGGTTTCCACAGCTCTTCAGACTCAATCTCTATACCTGTGCCCTCCCTTGTTCTCCCACACCCATCTTCTCCTTTGCCAGTCATGGCATAGAAATTGGGAATGCTTGTGACCATCCCCAGAGTAAATGGTCCAAAGCCTCTCATCCTACTCTAGACTTAAAACAAAACCACAATCAGCATGCACAGTGATGTGGGTCTTTACTAAGGACACAGAGAAAGGCATTCACAGGCTGACCGTCACCATGCACAAGAAAATGGCTCACATTCAGAACTTATCTTTTAAACCAAGCTTGAATATGCAACCTGATGGTAAGCTGAAGATATTAGACACATTTTAAAATGTAAAGATTACTTCTTTACTGTAAAGGGAAAATTTTAAATACATACTTACTGTAATTTTTATAGCTTTGTTCAATACATTTACCCACTCCACTAAGTCTTGCTGATCATTGGCTTGTAGGAAGTATTTTCTCATCCCTGCATTCATAACTGTCAAAAGAAGATGTATGAAATATAGTTGTTACCTCTAAATTATGTAGAGAACAGTTGCAAAAGTCTTAGCAGATTCAACACTGCAACTCTTGGATTTCACAAAACACACTGCTTTCATCACTGAGCTACACAGGCAAAACGCTTTCACGACCAGTTTTCATTAAATGCATATACTGAAAAATAGTCAGTTCTCCAATGATGTACACTTCAATCCCAGCACTTGGGAGGCAGAGGCAGGTAGATCTCTATGAGTTCAAGGCCAGCCTGGTCTACAGACTGAGTTCCAGGACAGCCAGGGCAGTTACACAGAGAAACACGATCTCAGAGAGAGAAAAAAAAAAAGAACATCACAATGAAACATCACTTGGGCATCTTCCTCCAATCTTTGGCCAGTATTTCTGTGTAATAATTTTCTTGACACAGACCTAAAGAGTCACAGTGAATTAACATTTAAAAATTCTGGTGGTGGTGGGGGGAGACGGGACGGACTGGAGACGGCTTGGCAGTTAAAAGCATTGGCTACACTTCCAGAGGAACTGTTCCAGTGGATCCAACACCCTCTTCTGGTCTCTGAGATCACTACATACAAGTGGTGCACAGACATACATGTCAGCAAAATACCAATACTAATAAAATAATTTTTAAAAGTATTTTTAAAAATTCTAATTTTTAAAAAATTTTGTTTTGGGCCAGGTACAGTGACACATGCCTTCCATCCCCGGACTCAGAAAGCAGAGGCCGGTGGATATCTTTGTATTCAATATCAGCCTATTCTACAAAGTAGTCCCTTGGCCAGCTAGAACCATATAGTGAGACCCTGTCTCAAACAAACAACAAAAAGAAAAAGAGAAGAGATGGCTCAGAGGTTAAGAGCATCATTGACTGTTCTTCCTGAGGTCCTCTGAGTTTAATTCCCAGCAACCACATGGTGGCTTGTAACCCTCTATAATGAGATCTGGTGCCCTCTTCTGGTGTGCAGGGATACATGCAGGCAGAACACTGTATGCATAATAAATAAATCTTTAAAAAAAAAAAAAAAGAGGGCTGGAGAGATAGCTCAGAGGTTAAGAGCACTGACTGCTCTTCCAGAGGTCCTGAGTTCAATTCCCAGCAACCACATGGTGGCTCACAACCATCCATTATGAGATCTGGTACCCTCTTCTGGTGTGCAGATATATATGGAAGCAGAGTGTTGTATTCATAATAAATAAATAAAATATTTAAAAAAAGAAAGAAAGAAAGAAAGAAAGAAAGAAAGAAAGAAAGAAAGAAAGAGAAACCTAACTTTTACATTAGAAAATTGTCTTCCCTAATACTGAATCCCTATACAGAAACTTCTTCCCAGTTGTATACATGAGGCCTCTAATGCCTTTCACCTGTACGGTTATCAGCACCTGTGCTACATGCACACCCCTTGCTTTAAAGTCTTTAAGCTGGGGGACTTAGAGTCTTAAATGTTATTTCATAGCTTCCTGGTAGCTGCTCTTCCACAGTCCAAGGCTATGTACTACCTCTTCCCTTCTCTCTCCTAGCCCTAGAGTAGAGCTGCTTCATGCTGCCTGCTGCCTCCAATGTCTGAGTCACTGCAACATCTCCACTGTGCTCTTTCTGTCTTCTGATATTTGTGAAAATAGAAAATAATCCCCTGTAACAACTACCTTTGGACTGAGAAATGCCTCAAATGGTATTTCATTCAAAGGACCCTAACTGATATGGCCCTCTATTAGCAACCTAATTAGTTGCTAATTAGTAGATAACTAGAACTTGTTTGAATTTGAATTTAATTATTGTGAAAATAAGTTTTATATGGGTATGAGCTTTGTTCTCTTGAGCTGCTCAGTTGTAATTTACTGATCTGCAGGAACTTTTCTATTAATCAGTTACTTTATCATAAGTGCATTCCCTGTGAATTCTCACTTTGCTCACAGTATCTTTGACAAAACAAATATTCTATCAGTTTTCCCTTTAATCTTGTAAACTTTGTGTACTTGAAAAACCTCCATAATTTAAGCATATAAATGTTTTTATTTTTAGCCCGATAATATTTTTAGCCCCAAAATAATATTTGTACTTAACTTTAAAGTTATTATTACACTTGAAGCCTTCAACAAAACAAAACAAAAAATTCTTTTTTCTTTTGAGACAGGGTTCATTATGTACCCTTGGCTGGCATCAAACACACAGAGATCCACCAGCCTCTACTTTCCGAGTGCTAGGATTAAAGGCATATTTTCTACGAAATTTGCAAATGTCCCCTAGGGGCTGAGACTATACACTTCATAAAGCACATCTTAAATTACACCTATTTATATCATATGCATTTGTTTAGAAAATCAAATACTATTGTAGGAGCTAAGGCATCTGAATAGCCACACTATTGAAATTGTTCAAATATAAAATCAACTTCCAAGGTCAGCCATGGTGACACATACTTTTAATACTAGCACTCTGGAAGGCAGAGGTAGGCCTACCTCTGTGAGTTCCAGGCCAGCCCAGTCTACACAGTGTGTTCTAGGACAGACAAGGCTACAGAGTGAGAGCCTGTCTCAAAACCAACCAAAAACAAAAAACAAAACAAAAAAAAACAAAAAAAAAAAAAAAAACTTCCAAAAGTCTCCACTACAACATTGAATTAATGTACTAGCACTTACTTGAATATGACTAAGAGAAGAAGGAAATGAAAACCCTCAAGGGAAAAGAAAAGTTATTTCTCAATCACACAGGACTTTGAAATTGGACCTGAGAACAAGCTACTCTAAACCAGAACTCCCTAGACTAAGTTGAAGATCACAGAAGTCAAAGTATATCTTATGAAGTGCTACAGAAAAATTCATCTGAAAAGTAAAAAAGTATAATACGACGGGCGGTGGTGGCACACGCCTTTAGTCCCAACACTCGGGAGACAGAGACAGGTGGATCTCTGTGAGTTCAAGACCAGCTTGGTCTACAAGAGCTAGTTCCAGAACAGTCTCCAAAGCCACAAAGAAAGCCTGTCTCGAACCCCCCCCCCCAAAAAAAAACCTTTAACACACCATTATTGTACTTTTGTATGTTTCTAGAACAGTGGTTCTCAACCTGTGGGTCATGATCCCCTTGTGGAGTTGAACAATCCCATCACAGGAGTCACCTAAGGCCACTGGAAAACACAGATATTTAATTATAATTCATAACTGTAGCAAAATTACAGTTATGAAGTAACAAGGAAAATAATTTTATGGCTGGGGGTCACCACAACATGAGGAACTGTATTAAAGGGTGGCAGCATTAGGAAGGGTGAGAATGACTAGACAATTAACTTCAGCATAACTAGGAGCTAGGACACTGCATCTATCTACAAACAGCTTCCATTGTTAACATCCAGCAGTCAGTTCAGTATGCATTCAGACCTTGTCCAGCACTGGCTCAATGGTGACTTCCTCCCCAAAATATTGTTTGGGGCATCAGCTCAGCACACTGAAGAGATTTACAATCTAAGTATTTGGAGCTGGAGAAATTGCTCAGTTCTTCCAGAGGACACAGTCCAACTCCAGCACCCATGTGACCCAGGGAAATCTGCCAGGCACCACCAGGCACGCACCTGGTACCCAGACACACAGGCAAGCAAAACACCCATACATATAAAATAAAATAGTAAGTTTAAAAATAAATATAATAAAATAAATAAAGTCGAACAGTGTACTACAACAGGGGGCACAAAGCAAATGTATAATACACATACTTCTAAATGAATACTATTTATATAAGGGCCCTTTTGAAGGAAAAAAAAGAGGCCAACATAACTAAACTAAAAAGACTCCTTGCAGTTTGAGATGTAGCTACCTCAGTATTTGCCTACCATATACAGGCTCTGGGTTTCATCTCTAGTCCCCAACCCCCAGAACTAAAAACTAAAACAAACAAACAAATAACAAAACTCTTGGTATAACTTGTGGTTTGAATAAAAACTTGCAAGCTTTTATTTTATGGCAAGAGGGGCAAAGAGACATCTGCTATAAACTAAGAAGCCAGAAATCACCAAAGCTGATAAATTTATGCTGAGCTCCTGAGCACTGTCTAGTCTGAATCTTGCTCTCCTCAACTATAAATCAGCAATGTCACAGTCCTTTCCCAGAGAAAAAGTGACAATGCATGTGAAGAATGGACACAACAATCCTCTCTATCATTGCCCTCAGATTTCCAAAGTGTGAATTACTGGAAAGTGGTGTGCATGCAATGCAGGGGAGGGAGCAGACAGGGAAAGGGAGAAACAGCTGTGAATACCACACACAGAAAGCTAGGACACCTCTGGGTTTCCAAGCTTTCTAAACAAGAGTGTCATATGAACCTAAGTCCTCAGGGGCTTGTCTGCTTCCTGCCTTTTCATCTGAGTACATTTTTACTCAAATCTTTACAACAGAGCAAATAAAACAAATGCATAAAAACTACAGTACAGATATTAGTGTAACTGCAGCAATACACTCTTCTGATGCAGGACTAAATGGCCATGGGTCAAGTGTGGCCACAGATCTGGAGGTGATAAGGCATGCCCAAGGTCCTTTCTCACTTCCCTGGTTTTCTCTCCCACTCTTTATTATTACTATTACTACTTTATTTTTATTGTTTTGAAAGTAGCTCAGTAGGTCCAGGCTGGTGTCTTAGAACCTATGATCCTCTTGAAATGCTGAGATTACAAGTTTATAAGTGAGATTGCCATATCAATTTCTCTATTACCCCTTTTTAACTTTTTGCTGTTTTTGCTTTTTTTTTTTTTTTTTTTTTTTAAGTTAGCCAAGTGGTAGTGGCGAATGTCTTTAATCCCAGCATTAGGGAGGTCGAAGCAGGCAGATAGAAATTGAAGCCAGCCTGGTCTACGGAGTTCCAGGCCAGCCTAGGGTACAGAGAAACCCTAAACCCTGTCTGGGGGTGGGGAGCGGGTGGGGGGGGGTTCCTCCTGAGTTTTCACTACTTGCTTCTTTTTCTGTTTGATAATTCTTCTCAAATACTAAGTAATTTGGACTGTCTGTTACTATTTTAAAAGAGGGATAAGAAGGCTAGTTGTACCCTCTTGGGCTGTGAGGTCGGTCCTAGCGGAAATATCCAGATGTCAGTACCATTCCTCAGTCCTTGAGTGTATTCTGGCTCTACCCACCTAATGCTGGCTGCAGCTGGCTGCAGGTTCCCTGGGGCTGTGTAGGACAGGGCTCTGTTCAGTATTCAGATTCTCCTTTAATCCTCCTTTTCAGTTTCACACCTCATTCCTTCCCTTCTCTGGGATTAGTGTTAGTTTCTATTTCTGGACACACCACACATCCCATTCCCTGCTGGGCTGGGGGAAGGGTGGCTGCCCACAAGAGCCAGATGGAGATAGAGACTAGAATTTTTTTTAAAGACATCCAAAGAACCTGTTTTCAGTCCCCCTTCACTGTTGCTTCCCCCACCCCCAAACAGGGCCCATTACCTAAGCCTATTAGAGAGAGATGGGGCAGAGCACTGAAATGGTTAGCTCTTCACTGGCCTCTTTCTCTGATCTGCAAAGTGAGCTGCTATTTGTCCATCTGCTTCCATATTTATACACCAAGGGCCACCTGCTCATGTATCCTACCCTTTATCAAAGATAAGGTTTGAGTGTTTGTGTTAGAACCCCGGAAAACTCAAGTATCCGGGGTCCCAGGCCACGTTCTCGGTCACCCCAATCACCAGGCGGATTCGAGAGCTTGCTGCAAACTGCACGAGGCTTTATTGTAATTTAACGAGCTAACCCCATGTTAGCTCGGGTCTTTCACCCACCCGCCATGGCGGATAGCTAGAAAAGACAGTTTGAAGCCGCTGCGTACAGATCTTTATAGGGCAGCGTAAGGGGCGTGTCTAGGGGTATGCACAGGCTCACGATTGGTGTGCCTCCAAGCTTGGAGGGCTTGCCCTGTATTGATTGGTCAACTGGTTGTTATGGCCCATAGGCCCTCCCAGGGTGGTTGCTATGCTCTTTACGTCATTGCTGTGCGCTTGTCCGTAAAGCACAGCGCCACCAGCTAACTTCCGATTGGCTCCTTGTCACGAGACAGGCATCTGACCTCTAAGTGACCAAGGTAGGTTTATGGCAAGCACGTGTTCGGCTGTTATGGCTGCCAAAAGGGAAGCCGGTTCCTTCACTTGTTCCCTCTGTTTCAGGGAAATTAAAGATATCCTGCCACTTAGAATAAAGTTGGAGGTTCTAGTATCTCTCTCTGAAGGCAACTATCTTATGAATCTCTTCTCTATTACTGCCAGATGCAGAGGACTATAGAAAGATGAACAAGAGGCTCATTTTACTCTTTGATTCCAACTAAAATCACCTACTCTTACTAGGCCCAATAACTATGAATGTTGAGCTTATTTCTTTATACTATGCCCTCAAACTATCAAAGGGGATTTTTTTCTTAAGTGTTAAAAATATGTGCATTTGAGCCGGGCGTTGGTGGGGCACGCCTTTAATCCCAGCACTCGGGAGGCAGAGGCAGGCGGATCTCTGTGAGTTCAAGGCCAGCCTGGTCTACAGAGCGAGTGCCAGGATAGCCTCCAAAGCCACAGAGAAACCCTGTCTCGAAAAACAAAACAACAGAAAAAAGAATATGTGCATCCCTTTGAAGGGACCAGGCCCCATTTCGGTAGCCATGACAGTAACATGTGCTCGCTATGACCTTGTCTTAGTCATTAGAAGTTAGTTAGGTGCCTGCCTCGTGACAAGGAACCAATCAGAAGTTAGCTGGTGGCGCTATGCTTTATGACCCTGGGTGTACTTTACGGACAAGCACACAGCAATGACACACAGAGCATAGCATAGCAACCACGCTGGGAGGGCCTATGGGCCATAACAACTAGTTGGCCAATCAACACAGGGCAAGCCCTCCAAGCCTGGAAGGCACACCAATCCTGAGCCTGTGCGTACCCCTAGACATCTACAAGATCTCCCTACAAGATCTCTCCGGAGCCCCTTGGAGCTGTCTTTTGTAGCCAACCATCATGGTGGGTGGACAAAAGACCCAAGCTAACATGGGGTTAGCTCGTTAAATTACAATAAAGCTTCATGCAGTTTGCAGCAAGCTCTCGAATCTGCCTGGTGATTGGGGGTGACCTCAGTTGTGGCCTGGGACCCCGGATACCTGAGTTTTCTGGGGGTCTAACACCTTTAGTCCCAGCACTCGGGAAGCAGAAACAGGAAGATCTCTGTGAGTTCAAGATCTCTGGTCTTCAAAGAGAGTTCCAGGACAGTCTCCAAACTACAGAGAAACACTCTCGGAAAAACCAAAAATAAATAAGAATATGTGCATTTGGGCTGGAGGTGTATTTAACTCAGGGGTAGAGCATTTGCCTAGTATGCCCAAGTCCTAGGTTCACTATCCGGCACTACAAAATAAGTATGTGATCATATATTCTAACAGAATTCTCTGTTAGCCCTAATATCTTTTGATTCCAAGGCTCTGAAGCATTCTCTTATTTAGTAACTGAAATAATGTATAACTTTTACAAAGCTTTCTTAGTAATGACAAACACACTAGCAACTAACTTCAGGCTGTTCATAATGGCTTTTCTTACTGGACACATGTGGCTGCTATCAGATATTGCTCTGAACACCAATCTGCGGGAGAAAGCCACCCTCTACACACAAAAGAAAGCAAAGAACATTAACTTTGCCTCCAAAAGTACCCTTTTTAACTTCAATGTAAAACAGTCCCCCTTTTATACCAGTTGGTCTTAATTTCTGTCCCTTCCCACTTTAACAGACTAACAGGGCATCAATTTTCTCAGTTTGACCTACCACTCATTCTTTAACACACTCCAAATTTCTCCATATATTAATGCACATTAATTGTAAAAGCTAAGTACCAATGTGCCACTCTGTCCACTCTCCCTGACTCCTCTCTTGCTCCATGTTTTAGTTACTTGCATCACTGCTATAACAAAATATCTGACAGAAGCAATTTAAGGAATATCGATCACAGTTCCAGGTGATACAGCCCATTGTGGCAGGAAAGGTAGCAGGATGAGGAGGTGACAGATCACATTGCATCAATAGTCAGGAAGCAGAGAATGATGAATGTGCTCTGCTCACTTCCTCTTCAAGCCCATGTATGGTAGGACTCACGTTTAGGATGGATCTTCCCACCTCTGCTGATCTAATCTAGAAACTCCCATACAGAAGTGTTTAGAGGGTTGTTTTTATGATGATTCTAAATTCCCTAAATTGACAATCAAGATTAGGCATCACATCCCAGCATCCTGTTCCACACTGTTCCACAGAAAGGAAGGTTCTCTTCTCCTTTCCTGACCCTTTCTACTTTCAGGTCATTTTTACCTCTAATTTCCACATATAAGAAAAAAAAGTCACTTCTGAGCATATGCCTAAAGGAAATGAAATCATCTTACAAAAGAGACACCCGCAAACCCACATTAGCACGATTTGTAATAGTCACGATATGGAACCTGCCTGGGTGGATGCCAAATCTCCAAGTCTCTACCTTTCCTTCTAATGTTCTTCTAGCTTCTCTCACCTCAATTAGCTCCATCCCAGTTTAAGGCCTTAAGTACAGTAGTTCAAAAGTCATATGACTGACTCATCTATCTGCTTAACTCCCATGCATGGAGCCAGCACCTTCATTCATCTCAGGTCTGCTTCAGGCACTCTTTAACTTTCTTCCCTTTTTCAAAATAAGGAGATTCATTGCTTGTTAACATTCCAAACCTTGACTTCTGCCTCCAGTATCTGCCTTCAATTTCCTACATCACATCCTCCACCCCTGCAAACTTCTGCCCATGAGGTCTTCTTACTGGTGGTAAAAAGTGGTCAGCGATTTACTTGGCTCGCAGCATGGAGTGTCCTCATCCATGATGGCACCCTTGACTCTATATACCCTCTATCTAATAAATGCTGGAATGACACCGATGGCTTAACGGCAGGTATTGTATCTGTCTATAAGCTAGCTTGAGATACTTAAGGCACCAATACTCCTTACTCTCCCACAGGCCAAGGTGTCCTAGGCATTCACTAAGCACTTGCTCAGTTTAAGTAACATCCTCAATTCCTCCTGCCTCCAAGTTGTGAATCTCTCATTCCCTTGGCAAAAGACCAAGTCTTTTGCATTATTTATGTGGTCAATAGAGAAAGTAAGGTAGAGTTAAAAACTACCCGAACTACTGCTGGATGAGATCCTAACAGTTACACATGAATGTGGGGAGGTTATGACTAGGATCTGATGAGGAAAAGCACTTGGGGTTGGAAGCTAGGGTCAAAGTTTTATTCCCTCACCTGAATATGGCTGTAAAGGAATTTCCTATAGATTCATTAAGCCGTAAGTTTGTTTCTTGTGACTGTATTACTTTATAATATATCAGCCTAATTTAAAATAATAAACAGGGCTAGTAAAACAGCTCAACAGGTAAAGGCACTTGGTACCAAGCCTGATGGCCTTTGTTCAATCCCTTGAACCCACATGGTGGAAGAAGAGAACTGACTTCTGTAAGTTATTCTCTAATCTCCACGAGTGCTCTCACACACACACACACACACACACACACACACACTTTTTAAAAGAACTAAGAGGAGGTTGATGGAATGATATAATTTAGAAAATTTAAAAATATAAATATGGCTACTTACCAAAACAGAACTCTGCCTTTGGCCTTAACTTAGTTGCATCGCTAACCTAATAAGAAAAAGAGGTCTGAGTAACTCCTTATTCACATGCTACAACATTCAGTTTCAAATACTATATAATCTGCCACATGCACAATTTCCCACTTAGCATACCAATCTGAAATTAAAATTAAAAACAACCTAAAGATAGCAAATTAGATACAGAATCTGGGTCCCAATTGTAATATAAGACAAATGATATTTCCACATTTTCTTTGAATAAACTTTTTTTCCAGGAAATGTGAAAAAGTTGAAAGTGTACCTGTAGGCGTTGTCACATATATACTTTTTTTATTATTATTATGTATACAGTCTTCTGCCTGCATGCCAGCAGAGGGCACCAGATCTCATTCAAGGTAATTGTGAGCTACCATGTGGTTGCTGGGAATTGAACTCAGGACCTCTGAAAGAGCAGTCAGTGCTCTTAACCACTGAGCCATCTCTCCAGCCCCCCACACATATACTTTTATAACATAACCTACAACATGCTCTCAATGAATACAGAAACTATGGATATCCCAAACTTATTTCTATGTTAGCAGCTGATTATAAGCAAACATGGTAGACTGCAAGCTTGTTGATCTAAAGTCCAAAACTCCAGAAGGTCTTAATCTCTTTGGGAAGTCAATATGGCACTCAATCTCCTCTGATTCTAGGGTTATTAAATGCAGAACAGCTCATCTCATAAGGTGAAAGAACTAGTCACAGTACATCAGCAGTGTGCCCTCAGAATCCTATTCATGACCTCTGCTGGACTGTTCCCAATGACATGACTCATATTTTGTACTTCAAAATGAATTTTAGTCTGGGGTTCCTGACAAATTTCAACTACAAATTCACAGCCCAGTCACGATGAAGTTTGTTCATAGAATTCATTTTAGGGAAAAATAGCATGCTTAATGTAGGGCAATAAAATTGTACAATCCAAACTACAGTAAACTATAGGACAGAGTTGAAGGAGAGGCACTGCACAAAAAGGGTTACACTTTAACTAGGAGTAGTAAAGTGGGAGACATTGGCCACTCCCTGCCTGCTTCACTAAGCTAACTAACCCTTAATTTCAAGAACAATTTCCCATTTTAAAAAACATAAGGCAGCAAATGAGATACATGTCACTGGGTAGCACTCCATTCTCAGCAGTTTATTACAACTAGTCCTTCTCATATCATTGTTGACAGTGAAAAGCACTTGGCAGTATGTTTATATCATAGTGTACATGTACTATAGGCAACAAGGAAAATGGGGGTCAAAGTTCATTCTTACAATGGAATCCTACTTCTCCCAATAACCATCTCTACAGAAGGCAGGCTGCAAGCTACTCTAAAAAATATTTTCAATGTCTCAATTTACAGAAAATATTTGTCTTCTGAAATTTTACAATTTGGCTTGAGCAGAAATGTTTCTGTTTAAATATATAATCTATCTTGTCCATGAATAATACAGATATATATTTTGCCAATGAGAACAAATGTCTGTGTTATAAGACTGATAACCAAGTATTTTACCTATAAAGATGGGTGTTTTAAAAAGAAGCTATGGTAGTTTGAATGCAATTAGCTCCCATAATCTCATACAAAGGGGCACTATTAGGAGGTGTGGCTTTGTTGGAGAGGGTATGGATTATTTGGAGAAAGTGTGTCACTTTGGGGTCGGCTTTGAGGTTTCCAACGCCAAGGACACTTGCCCAGTATCTCAGCCAACTTCCTGTGGCCTGCATTTCAAGATGTAGACAGTACCACATCTGTCTGCACACTGCCATGCTCTCCCCCATGATGATAATGAACTGAACCTCTGAACCTGTAAGCAAGACCCAATTAAATGTTTTCCTTATGAGCTGCTGGTGTCACTTCACAGCAATAAAAATACTAAAACAGCTGGGCAGTGGTGGCGCACGCCTTTAATCCCAGCACTCGGGAGGCAGAGGCAGGTGGATTTCTGTGAGTTCGAGACCAGCCTGGTCTACAGAGTGAGTTCCAGGACAGCCTCCAAAGCTACAGAGAAACCCTGTCTCAAAGCAAAAAAAAAGAAAAAAAAAACCAAACAAACAAAAAAAAACACAACACTAAAACAAGGCACATCTGTGAATTGGTATCCTGTTAAAGCAATCCACATCTGCCACAAGACAACAGCAGATGCTCAAAAGTACTGTCACTACCATCAACAGAAGTACTAAATATAAATATGTCAACAGTACTAAGTAAGTCATTGCCATTTGCACATCATATTTTAAGTTATCAACAGATATGGAAAAATTTTTGTGTAAAACAAAGCCACACATACAGACATAACCATAGGGCTAGCACCTCAGTAACTTAAACTTAACTTTACAAACCACTGGGAAAAAAAAAAAAAAGTGAAGTTGTGGTGAACCACACCTTTAATCCCAGTACTTGGGGAGACAAAGACAGATGGATCTTTGTGACTTTAAGGCCAGCCTGGTCTAGATCACTATGTAGTAATCTCTGGAACAGTCAAAACTACTAGAGAGACCCTGTCCAAAAAAAAAAAAAAAAAAAGTGCCCAGTTTATCCCGGCTTTAATCCCAGCACTCTAGAAGCAGAGTCAGGTTACATTGGCTACATTGTAAGCTTGTAGACAACCAAGGTTATATGGTGAGACCCTGTCTAAAAAAAAAAAAAATCAAAAACAAACAAAAAAGGTATTAAACAAATAATCTAAATTTTTAAAAATTAAAATTCAGTACTAAAAAATCTATTTCATTTATTTATTTATTTGGTTTTCCAGGACAGGGTTTCTCTGTGTTGCCCTGTCTGTCTGGAACTTGCTCTGTACACCAGGCTGGGCTTGAACTCAAAGATCCTCCTGTCTCTGCCTCCCAGTACTGGGATTAAAAGCATGTGCCACTACTACCTGGCACAAAATCAATGTTAAGAAACAGAAATTAGTAAAAGCAAAGTGGAAAGGAGAAACCGTCATTCCTTTACCATGATGACTGCACATTTTCCTCAGAATAAAACAGACTGGGGCTGGAGAGAGCGCTCTTTCAGAGGCCCCAATTTCAGTTCCCAACACCCATGTCAAATGGCTCGAAACCATCTAACTCTAGCTCCCGGAGATCAGATGCCCTCTTCTGGCCTGTGCAGGTACCCACATACACATGTGTATATGTACACACACAAATAATAAAAATAAATATTAAAAATATATAAAAAATGTCAGAGGCAATAAAATTTTAAAAATTGGGGAAAAACTTTAAAAATGAATATAAACTTAATAAAACTCTTTTCTAGAACTTCAAGACTGTTCTTGAAGACTGTTAGCTGACTTCTCTCCTACTCTTTTTACTTATTATTTAATTTTCAGACAGTGTCTTGCTAGGTAACCAAAGCCAATCTTAAATTAGAAATCCTGCCTCCACTTCCCCTGCTGACTAGGATTACAGGTTTGCCACTGTCCTTAGTAATTTCTCCCTTTTTTTGACACCCATGTACCTGATCATAAAAGTTAAAATTACTTCTATAACTTATCAGATCCCATAAATTAATTTCATATTCCTTCCAGTTTTATCAACTTACAGAACTTCTAAGCACAGTAAGCAGGGACAATCTTCAGCATTACTAGAACCTAGCATCACTGCTAAATGACAGAGGCTACTCTGTTCTGTCTGCACTCCCACCTGGAGTCAGGAATTCACATATGAAAGTAACACAATGAGAAATGCACCGAATGGCACATAAATGCAATCCCAGCACTCAGGAGGATTGAGGATTCAAGGCTAGCCTGCACTACATAGTTAAGATTTTGTTTCAGAAACACCATACAATTAATTTTTAAAAATAATATAGTCTACCTTTGAAATGTAGGTAAGTTTAATGGCTCCAACCCGTGATGATCCTGAAGGCAGGTTCTAAAAAAAAAGTATTAAAATACAATTATTAACCAGCATTATCTATTTATTTTATAATATAGCTCATATGTACTAAAAACACTTAAAATTTTTAAAAACAACATTTTCTGCCGGGTGGTGGTGGTAGCCCACGCCTTTAGTCCCAGTACTCAGGAGGTAGAGGCAGGTGGATCTCAGTAAGTTCCAGGACAGCCTGAACTACAAAGTGAGTTCCAGGACAGCTAGGGCTATTATACAGATAAACCCTGGGGGATGGGAGGGGGGGAGACAGGAGACAGACATTTTAGAAATACACTTTATTCAGTTTACATAGTTACTAGATCTGACATCAAGATAACAACATAGGACTGTGGGTGTGGCTCTGTGGTAGAGCACTAGCATAGCATTTGCAAGGTCACAGGTTCTAACCCCTATAGGCAAAAAAGTGAAACAAAGCAAAGCACAAAGATGACAACTCAGATAAGGAGCTGAGTCTCACTCTGCTCCACTATGGTGTATCCTACAGCTAAAGAGCTGCCTTTCTCATTGTAGCTAAACTAATATTCTTTTTTTGTGAGCTTAAAGATTTATAAGATCAAATTTTGTTTATGAAAGCCATGAGAGAATATTTAGAGACACAAAGCAATACAGTTACAAGAAGTTTTTAAAAAACTTCATTTTACATCGATCCAGTAAAACTTCTTTATCAAATATATCTCTTTGAAAATATTGGCCTTTTGACCCTGGAAGGAGAAGACCCTTGACTTGCTCAGCCATCCTGAGAGAAGCTTCCTCCTGCAGCAGATGGGAACAAATACAGAGACCCACAGGCAGATACTATGCAGAGTGAGAGACACTGGAGTGTATATAAGCAGAGTATCTCCATCAAATCCCTTCCCTCAGAGCTCAGGGAACCCAGCAGAAGAGTAGTAGGCAGGAAGGGTATTAAGAGCCAAAGGGGATGGAGGACACATCATTTAAATGGTTCAAGTACTATACAATAATCTATTTTAATGCTTTTTTCAAAAATATTAACTAATTCTCTTTTTAAATGGAAATGTGTATACTTAGAAGTTCCTTACCTCATTTTGCCAAATACCAACTTTTTCAAGTCTCTTCAAATTCATTTCCTAGTGTAGACACTACATTAATTCTGTATCATTACCAACTTCCTCAGCAAAACGTAGCTATAAAATGAGTCCTTGTAATAGACCAGAATGAATTTTTAAACTGATGGTTAGTGGCAAAAAAAGCAGTGAAAAAAGGAAGTGGCTCCCCAAGGAGAGGTGAAATGAACTGCTTATTTTACCAAAGCTCTTTAGCACTTGGACATATGCAATAACATAGAACCATTTGAAGTTGTTATTTTTCAGTAATTCAAAATGGCTCTAAATTGGCAATTTCATATGGCTTAATCTAATAGTTTCAGCAAGATTTCAGGAAGATGTATATCTCAAAAGTACACAAGCTAGAAAAAAAATTGTAAGTACTGAAAAAAGACTTTAATTATATACAATGTTCAGAAAACTCAATATACTAATTATAAAAAGGACAAATCTCTTTTAAAAGCTTCATGTAAGCTTAGTGTGGTGTTCCACACCTGTAATTCCAATGCACAGGAGGGAGAGGAAGGAGGATTAAGAGTTCAAGATCAGCCATAGCTCTACAGAATTTAAGGCCTAGCTTGGGCCTTAAAAAAAAAAAAAAAAGGCTAGAAGTTCTCAGTGGGACAGCCTAAGCTTAGTATAGCTGGGGGCAATTACCAGCACCTGCCTTACACATTGCACCTTATGCACAGAAAGTCTATGTGAAAAGACCTAGCTGAGTGCAAAGCTTAGAAGATACCTCCCTGCCAAATACACTGCAGACACCTATAAAGATTCCTTTGCCCTTGTTACTCTGAATCCAAGAATCATCATTCTTCCACCTCTGGGCCAAGTCAAAACCAATCTTCTAGGTCAATTTCAAATGTCCACATCTCTAGTACAATGCCATCTCCCTCTGTTATTTGTAACTATGCCTGTTTCTGATTCTAAATCTGTGTTTCATACGTGTTAACAAATTACTTCATTTTGTATCTATCTTTGTTTCTGTCTGTTAAGTGACACACTTTGGTAAAGGGAGAATTGCAGAAGAATCTGCACAAGGATAAAAAAATAATAATAACAAAGGGCTTTATGGAGAATTCAGGAGAACCATTTGTAAGATCCTCTGCAAAGAGAGGTAAATCAGGGAGAAACAATGACAACATATGCCCTAGCTCTGCAGGAACCAATAGCTGAGATCTTGCAAAGAGGATTCAGTGTAACCTCTGAGGGAATCATGTCCTAGGTAAACAGGAGACCATAAACGACAAGAATCTGATTCATATGCTGAGGAAAAGAAATCAACACGAACTTTTGATTTCTGCTGCCCTGTTATTTCTCCCACTGACTCAGACCAAGTAAATGAAGATAATAACCATGCAGCTGCTCAGCAAGGTAACTAACTGCCTCCAAGTAAAACAAAGTGTCAGTAAGCTCTGCATGGACAGTGAGTGACAGAGAATGCTACTGCTAGCTAAAAAGCCTTATCAGACAAAGTGAGTACATAGCTAATATAAACTGAATTAAAATATAACCCATCCCATCCACCCAAATTTCCAAGATTGCCTGTAAATAAAGGGCTAAACCTATATGATAGAGAATCAGAGGGTAAAATCAAGACTGGTGAGAAGAGCCAAAGAATTGAATTTAGGCTCTGACAAAAATAAATTGACAGTTTCAAATATGATACATACCTTTTAGTCATGTGTCATTCAAGCTATATCTAAACTGAAGAATAGGGAGATGCTTTCCTCCATTAAGGAGACTGAATTAATACTAAGGTCATTTGCAACCACCAGTCTATATAAAACAATTCTTAGACATTACTCTATCAGTACAGGTAATGAAGAACAGAGACTAGTTACAGGGGACCTGTTTCTGGTTATGTGAAGTATGGAGAACTGTCTAAAATTCCTGCTCTATCCTGGACTGTACATCAACACACTGGGTAGGAAGTGGCCAGACTCATCCCTCACTTTCCACACACTTCACTGTGACACACATTTCCATTCTTGGCTTTTAGAATAATTTTGATTTGAAATAAACAGACAGGAAGTTTTTAAGTATTCAGCAGATGATTTTTAATTCCAGGTCTCTCACTAATCATAAACTAGGATTTTTTTTTAATTTATATTCTATATTTATTGGGGCAAGAGAGTAGGAGGAAGGGCACGCACATCATGACTCATGTGCAGAGGTCAGAGAACAGTTTGGGGAGTCTGGTATCTCCTTTTACCACATGGATTCCAGGAACAGAACTCAGGTCCTCAGACTTGGCCACAGTGCCTTTACTCACTGAGCCATTCCTCAGCCCTTAAAAGTAGTATTCTACTTTTCAGTTTCTTATATATCTATCCCAAAAATTTGCAAGAAAACAAAATTAAAATCAATTTCAGTCACAATGACTGACACTCAAGTGAACAACACATGATGAAAGAACTCCTGTGCCCAAGAGTATCAAATAGTTTCTGTAGCTTTTCCAAACAATCTTAGGTAGAGTATCTTAAATCTGTGATTAGTCAAAATGTTTCTACAAGAAGACTACTTCCCTCACAAGAGGGAGAAAATATATATGCATGGATAAATTTTAATTTCAATCAAATAAACTTAAGTTTACCTTCTGAAGTTCACAGGAGTACAGGTACAGGTACCAACAGGGAAAGAAAGTTAAACCAGTGGAAATAAATCTAAATATGTACTGTTTAGGAAGACAAATTTATAATCTATATCAAATACTATAATAAATACAACTTCTTTATGCTGTTATAAGGTAATCTTTGGTTTTTACAAACCTGTGGATTATCCATGTACCATACGAAGCTGTCTTCTCTGGTATCCAGGATGAAATACCGTCGAAGAAATTTCCCACTGTTTTCATTTTCTTCAATGTCTAGAAAACCACAAATACGATTCTGTCGATCCACATAAGGCATTTCTGGGCTTGACCATTACACTGTAAAATGAAAACAGTGACAGTAAGTTCCTAGGACAAAGTAATTTCTAATTGAACAGTCTACTCCACAAGCAGCACACTTTTCAATGTAGGTGAGACCACTTAACAGGAGCTCACACCAACATCAGACACACTGGTAGAAAGTATTTTAGGACTTAAGTTCACCACAAATGTGCACTGAATCCAACCTCAAACTAGTGTAAACAAAGAGCCATTCTACTCATTTAAATAACTCACTTGATCTCCCCCTCCCTAAAATAAAACTAAGTGTGCTAAAAATTAGCCATTCAAATTTTAATTTCCTCATAAATCAAAATTATCTACCTTTTAAGATTATTCATAGTTTAATTTTTTTAATTTATTTTTTTGTTTGTTTTAAGGCAAGAAATACATGTCACCATGTATTTCTGGCTGGCCTAAACTCAATTTGTAGACCAGGCTGGCCTCCAGAGTACAGAGATCCGCCTGCCTCTGCCTCCCAAGTACTGGGATTAAAGGCATGTGCCACCACCACACTGATTTATTGTGAGAGAGAGAGAGAGAGAGAGAGAGAGAGAGAGAGAGAGAGAGAGAGCACACACCCGTGCATGCGCACACAAGCACAGGAGCCAAGTTCAGAAGACAGTGCCAGATCTGTGGAGCTAGAGTTACAAGAGGATATATGAGCCACCTGGTACAGGTGCTAGGATTTGAACTTAAGTGTTCTTCAATAACAGTACACACTTAAACCTCTAAGCCATCTCTCCAATCCCTCAGAATATTTTTAAATTTACAAAATAGCTAACATTTACTGACCACTGCTGTATGCTAGCCTGGGTGGCAGATTCTCTTCTAAGCACAATCTTAATCTTCAAAGCAATCCTATGAACAGGAATCAGCATTCCCACTTCTCAGAAGTCAACACTGACAGGGGAAGTGAGCTTTCCAATTAAGATAGCAGGAGGGGCTGGGCAGTAGCGGTGCATGTCTTTAATCCCAGCACTTGGGAGGCAGAGGCAGGCGGATCTCTGTGAGTTTGTGGTCAGCCTGGTCTATAGAGAGAGTTCCAGGAAGCCTGAGGTATGTGAAGAGACACAGTCTCAAAAACAAACAAAAGACAGCAGGAAAATAATAATGAATGCTTAAACACATATTCCTAGGTACCAGACTCCTATTAAGCATTCTTTAAACTATTCAAAATAAAATGAACCAGAATAAACAGCTAAACAACAAAGAAAGATGGACCAGGTATTAGTACTTCCTAATGGAAGACATTCAAACCAACATGATAAGCCAAACTGGGAAACAAAAGCACACACAATCTCATTTCTTCAGAAAGTAAAAAGGAGCTACAGATTTAACCTATTAGAGGGGTGAAAGATGGTCCAGCAGTTAACAGCACTGGCTGCTCCTCCAGAGGACCAGAGTTCAATTATCAGAACCTATAGTTTCAGGGCATCTGATGCCCTCTCAACCTCTTCTGTGCACTTCACGCCCATGGCACACATACATATATACAGGCAAAACACCCACACAAAATAAAAATAAATCCTTACATGTGTTACAGCACTCACTCAGTATATATAAAGGCCTGGGTTTTAGCCCCACCAGTGCAAAAAAAAAATAAAAAGAAGCCCAAACATGGAAGGACATATACAGTATACCTCTATCAGTTAATTGATATCTAAGAACAGTTTATTATTACAATTTAATAAAACAAAAAACAGTAAAATGGGCAAAAAGCTTAGATCAGCCAGCAAAGATATACAAATAATGAAGCTCATCATTATTCAGGAATATATGATAGATTTCTAAAAACAACTCTTGAGATGTTCTTAACACCTCTGAGGACAGCCCAAACAAAACTAAACAAAGCACTTAATACCCACTGTCAGGGATGAGAGACAAGCAAACTTTCATACACACTGCTGGGGTGCAAAATAGTTCACCAACTCTGAAAAACAAGTTAGCAACAGCTTCCAATAAAGTTAGAAATACATATACTATAAACCAAAAATTCTACTTCTGGGTATTTATCCAAAATCAAATGAAGGTCTGTTCACTCAAAATCCTGTAAGCAACTGTTTACAGCAACATTACTCCTAAGTGCCAAGAATCAGAAGCAACCCAACTGACCTGCTGCTGAGTGAGCAGAGTACTCTAGCCAGTGCACAGGAGCTTTACTTGGAGAGGAGTGAACTACTGATACACAAAGCAACAGAAACCTCATCTGTACTGTGCTAAGTGAAAGAAGGCAAACTAAACATGCTGTGGAGACAGAATAGATCACTAGGTGAAGAAGAAGCTGACTGCAAAGTGGTAAATCTAGGGTGTGTGAAATGGAATGTTCTGTGTCTTACTTGTGCTGAAATACAAACTATGCACTTATCAAAACTATAAAGTCTACAGGACAGAGAAATCAAGCTGTAACTGAGTTGTAGAGTCCTTCCCTGCTGGCCTGAGAAGGCTTCTCAGGAAAACAACAACAACAACAATGATTTTATCCACCTGTAGACCTGTGTGCTACAATACTGAGCACCAGGCAAGAGGTACCCTCTGGAGCTAACTATTTTAGATATAAACCAACCAATTTGTGATTGAGATTGGAGAGCTGCTCCACAAAAGGAATACACATCTGGTATAACCTGGTCAAAAGCCTGTTGCTGGGGAGGCCAGGGGTCCAAAGGGAGAAATTAATACACCATTGTTGCCCTAAATGGACATGTTGTCAAACTACCATAAACTTAGACTAGTGCCACTGGAAGTCTAAGACCAAGAAGCTCCTTTCTGCAGAAGGCAATAGTTAACGCAGGGGCTCACAGCTGGCCAAAATGCCGAGAAGCAGTGACCGTTGAGAGTTCACTCCTACACTGGATATATACATCACCATCACTACCACCTCTCAAGGCCCACTAATGAAGGTGAAAGGAATTAAAGAACTGTAAGGAGGAGAGAAGTGCAACAAATACTGCCATCCAGTCATGACACTGCCATTGCAATTACAAACAACAGCTATGGATACCTTCATAAGACTGGGCCCTTCAACATTCCATCATAGACAGAGGAAGTACCTATGGGGCTCCATCGTTTCCTGACAAGCTTTCCTGTAGCTACTGGGGGGACTAGTTGGTGAGAATAAGGACTTGGAATAGAAAAGAAGGTAGATCATTGAGGGTGATGGGGTGAATAGAACCACAACATACTAAATATGTATGAAACTGTAAAAGATAAAGAAAAATATATTAAAAGAATGAACTTCATGCAAAGAAAAAAGAGCAAAGCAGCCATCCCACTGTGGTTGGAAAGGTCACAGTACTTGGCCAGGGAAAGGACCAACTACAAAAGACTTAAAAGATTTTTTGAGGGTCTGGTTTTTATTGTAGTAGTTACACAGTTGTATACTTATGCCAAAATTCACAGAACTGTACTAAACTGAGTAAAATTGATTGCATGTAAATAATGTTTCGGTTATCCTGGGCTTAAACAAATAGTAGCATATATATTCAACAGAACAGCTAAACTGAAGCAGACTGGTAATACATTGTATCATCAAGGACATATTAAATGGTAAGGCACTTCACACATAGTTCTACCCTGTGACCCACCTATCCCATCCCACATATCAGCTCAAGAGAAATAAAAACATGTAAGCATAGAAAGATTGAAAATGCTCAGAGCAGCTTTATTTACAGGCTATAAACTAGAGACAAAGATACCCTTCAGCAAGTCAATAGACAATAAATGCAGCACAACTAAACAATGGAATACTGGTTTATAGTACAAAGTAATTACTGACACGCAACAATTTGGATGAATCTCAAAATCATTATTATACTAAGTAGAAAAAAACTTGCACGAAGAGCTGCACAATAAGCAACACGATCCTAGTTGCTTGGAACTGGGAAGGGGGGGAGATAACCATCAAAAAGCAAATTTAAAGGTTAATAGCAATCTTGAGCCTGGTGTGGTGGCACGTGCCTTTAATCCCAGCACTTGGGAGGCAGAGGCAGGCACATCTGTGAGTTCAAACCTAAGCTCATCTACAAAGTGAACTCCAGGGCTATGAGACACTGTCTCAAAAAACAAGCAAATAAATAAAACAGTAACAATTTTAAGTAATCACTGATAAATAACTACAAGTAAGTTTTAAAGAATTTGGATGGCAAAAATTAATATTTATGATCAAAGTCAGCAGAATATGTTTGCAACTTATTCCACAAAGGGCTACTTTCCACTGCCAAGAAATATCAAGAAAAATATATCAGAAGTTCAACAACAAAAAATGAGTCAGACATGAATAGATATTACACAGACAAAAATACAAGCAAGACCTTGTGTGCTTCCTCACAGAAAAGCACTATAGCCTGAGAGCTTAAAAAAGGGCAACCAGAAAAGAGAAATCTCTGTACAATGTATTTGAATCTGAAAGTCTGTGAACTCTAGATCTTTGAAAACATGAGAGCAACAGCAAATCATCACTGAGTGATCAGATGTAAATACCTCTAACGAACATTAAAACCACCAGACAAAATGTCGAAGAAAAAAATAATCATATGCCTCAAACTATCACTCCACAGTTTTCTTACTAATCACAAAGAAGAAAATGTATCTTTTCAATGGAAAGATCTTATAGCCCCACCTTTACCAAGCGTTTTAAAATCTAATGAAGCCAGAAACTTGGTCTTAATGGATGACTTCTCTCTCAGTAGAACATACTATACGATTCTACTGGCACAAAATATCCAGAATCAACATATATAGCAAGTAGATTAGCAGCTGTCTACTTACAGGAGGGTAGGCAGGAAATGATGGGAAGGTATGTGGGGGGTTTGGGGGGAGGGGTGATACAAATATTCAAAATTTTGGTGACAGTTATACAACTGTAAATACACTAAAAAGCAATGAACTGTATGTAACTTTAAGCAGATGAATTATACTGAGCTATATCTAAATAAAGCCTCTTTTAAAAATGAAATAATTGTCTTTCATCCTAGAGAGCATCAGAAATCCTCAGGGGCATTTCATCTCCCAGACCTGTGAATGATGGTATGGTCTAAGGCTTCATTTTTATTTAAACCTGGTCTCTTGGTGAGGTCACTTTCACATATCTAAATAGTAAGGGTTCCAGACTGGTACTTTCAGTCTTAAACATCCTTGAACTCTAGACTCATAGATACACTGCCCACACTATGTAATCCACTTACTTCCCTAACATACATCTCCAACTCACAGAACTGAACCTAGACTCCCCTCATAAACCTGACCTTGTCTTGTCCATCTAAGAAAACCACTATACCCTTCTTCCAACAGTTTCAGCAAAGTATCTCATGGAGTCATGCTTGACTAAAGTTCTCCCCTCTCACTCCATGTCCAATACATCAATAAATCCTGTTGGTTCTATTGTTTAAATATATACAGATTCCTTCCACTTTCCATTCTTGCTGCTATCTAGATTACTGCTTGGACTGCCTTGCTTTTTTAGTCTTTGCCCCACTGCAACCCATTCTCAAAACTGTAACCAAAGCAATCCCATAATTTAATAAAACACAATTCAAATGTTTACTCATTAAAAACACAGATATGTACCTCTTTTTAGGTGCTGTCCTAAACATTAATTTAATACTTAAAACAATATCACAGATCAGTAAACCAAAGCCCAAGGCCACAGGGTTGGAAAGAGGCAGAGGCAGAGACAGGATTCAAAAGAGGGGAGTCCATGTCCCCTAAAACTAGTTTCTCAAAAAAAGCTGCAGTAAAGTAGATGCCAACTCCATCTGTGTAGTAGAATTTCCAATGCCTTGAACTGCCTGATGATGCCCCACCCTACCCGCTCAAGACAAACTATAGAGGATATTCTGGGATTGAATCCAGTCACCGGTACTTTCCTGTTCATCCAAGGCTGAAACACTGCCATTTCAACAGGATCCCATGCCACTCAAGAGTGAAAATCAAGGCCTTTACAAAGACCTAAAAGGCAAAAGGCTTCACCTCCCTGTTCCCCGAAATCCCAGTACACCCCACCCACCCACCCACTCATTCATCTGTCACCAAACTAACCAAACAAGCTCCCAGTGCAGGGCAGGGAAGGGCCTCTTAACTTCTGTGAAGACATCCCTAAGACCTAAGCTAAAGTTGTAGAGCCTCCAAACCCACTTCTCATCTCCCTTCCCTGCTTCACTCTTCTCTTTAGTACAGATGAGGCTTATTTTTCATCTTGTCTACTCCCCCACTCTGGAATGCAAGCTTCATGAGAGCAGGGATTTTTGTTTTTGTTAACTCACTGCTGTTTCTCCAAAATCTATAAGAGCATAGTAGAAGGTGTTCACAAACTACCTTCTGAATGAAGTGTGAAGTAACCCATAATTACTACATCAAATGTTCAAGGGGTTCCAGACGCAAAGCTGCTTTTTCTTCATCAGATAAAAAGGCATATAGCAGATTTAACTGGTTTGTTTAGATGAAAGAAAAAAAGGGGGGGGCCTAGTACTATAATCCTATTTGAATTCATATTCTCAGTAAAGCAAGCATCAGAAACAAACATAAAATTACATAATCAACCCACCTCCTCAACTCTATTCTTCACCTTGATATATATACTAAGGCATAGTTGGATTTAAAACTCAGTCACAAATTATCATTCACAGTTGTTATCTCATCAGTTGGGAACCAAGAAGCAAGGCAAGATACAAAACAAAAATCAGACAGAGAAAGAAGAAAAAGGAAGGAAAATGTAAATTTTACATTGAAAGACCTTAGGACACAGAATGTCATATTGTTTGTTAATCAGATGTTATATGGTCCAGAATCCCACACAGACAAAGCAGAGGACATTCAGTTATTCTCCCTTATCCATGGGGATTGTTTTCAGGATACCAAGGTCTGTGCTGCTCAAGCTGCTGTGTGAAGTGGCACAGTATTTCCCCATAACTCATATGCCTTCTCCTTTTGCTGTACAGCGCCTCTAGATTACTTACAACACTGAACACACACACACACATACACAATTGTTAATATGAGAAGGGAAAAAAAACTAGACATGCTTAGGACAGATGAAATCTTTTCAATCTATGGGTGGCTCAATTTGTGGACAAAGAGGCTACACTGTACACACATCTATGCAGTTAGGCATGGCCTTCACCTACCTGCCACTGTACCACCTTAACATCCTTTTCTTCAGTGGAAGCAACTGACAGAGAAAGAGAGGAAAGAAATGTTTCGTGTCTTCATGGAAAACAATGGAGACAGGAAGTGTTCACCCCCAAGTAGTAGTAGGGGGTCTCCAAGATATTCTATTCACTAAACTTGGAATGCCTAGGAGACAGGGAAACTGGCATTGCATCTTCCAATTCACTGTCAGCCTGCACAATAGACTATACAACAGACTTTGCCTCCCTGAGCAAGGGAATGATGAGAAAGAATTATTATAATAATAATAATAATAATAATAATAATAATAGCAGCAGCAGAGCACAGAAAGTCAGTCTTAAGCAGCCTTCAAGCAAAGAAGTGAGTTTCCACTGGAGTGTGTGGCAATTGCAGGCATAGTTATACTCGTGATCCTGGTATTATCAAAAAACCTGACTACTGAGAAAAAGACCCTTAGCCCTCTTCACCCTCACACACTAAAGGGAACAAGCTGGTGGAGTGAGAATGGAAAAGGCTTGGGCACAGAAATTTCATATGCAGGAACTGTGCAGTAGGGAGTCTCCAGGCAAAATCTAACCAGAAATATTAGGTTGTGTGTCAGACCTGCTGCCATTAATTAAGGAGAAACAGATAAGGAATAAGTGCATTTTTCCATTCTTCTTACCATCCCTATCCAAGCAGATCCCCAAAGAGGAACAGCAAAACGTTACACAGTAACAAACAGCAATCCCTCTGTATCCCAAGAGCTTTAGGCAGTAAATGGCCAGACTCTTGAGTAAGAGAGGAAAGGAATTTTAAATTGAATATCAGACTGATGCTTTAAATTGGAATCTAGTCCAATCTTGGACTAGAGCTTTTTTGGGGAGGTTGGGGGGGAATAAGGTCTCAGTATGTAGACCAGGCTGTCCTGGAGCTCAGAGATCTGCCTGCCTGTCTCCCAAATGTCGGGATTGAAGGAGTGGGCCACAACTCCCAGCTCTAAGAGCTTTTAATACTGTAAATTAAAAAAAAAAAAAAAAAAAAAAGAAAGCTATTCTTACTCATGGGGTATAAGGGAAAAAGAGGAAGATCCTTCAAACATGACTGCAAATAATAAACATTAAAACTATCTTATGTTTATTGTCACTAGCTCCAACTGCTCAATAATCCAATGGCGTATGGACCTGCATAACCACCTTTAGTAATGAGAGGGAACACCTGACATGGAAATTCTCAGGGAGGATTTACTGTACCCGCTAAAAAGCCCTCTGAGATCATTCCTAACTCTGACACTGCTAACAACTATCTTTTCTTCAAGACGACAAGCAGAATCCAGAACCAAGAATTCAATGGATCTTGAAGAAGCAAGGTTGCTAAAGGCATAGAACCACAACTTTTGGGGTGTAAAGTTACCAGGTTGAGTTTCATTTAGAAACAGTATTTTATTCTAAAAAATAATTCAAATCCTACATGACTCTAATTTTCTTTTACATTCAAGAAAAATTCCAGTTTAAAGAAAGTATAAAATGTGCTAAAACACTATCATTTAAAATCAAAGCTATTCAATTTGTCCAATGGTTTATCAAACAAATGTTCACTTAATTAAATATATTCTAGGAATCACAAATGTACATATTCTTTATCACACAGAGCCTACAAGGAAAACTACTAATCCTTATTTAGTTACTCTTTAATTGTAACAGAGTCCTAGTTATGTAGCAAGTTATCAACAGAATGTCTTTTTCTTTTTCTTTTTTTTTTTTTTTTCAGACAAGTTATTTCTATTATGTGATTCTGGTTGTCCTGAGTCCTAGAACTCACTACGTAGACCAGGCTGGCCTAGAACTCACAGAGATCCACCTGCCTCTGCCTCCCAAGTGCTGAGTTTAAAGACAGCCTCAAGAGGATGTCTTCTTTTTGTTTGTTTGTTTGTTTGTTTTTCGAGACAGGGTTTCTCTATGTAGCTTTGGAGCCTATCCTGGCACTCGCTCTGGAGAGCAGGCTGGCCTCGAACTCACAGAGATCCGCCTGCTTCTGCCTCTGCCTCCCGAGAGCTGGGATTAAAGGCGTGCACCACCAACGCCCGGCAGGGATATCTTCTTTTTATATGAAAACAATCCATACAAGCATTTCTAAAAATGACTGAGTATTATATTATAGGCAAGCATCTAAAGCTACTTAATGTTTCTGTCAAAAGGAAGTGATTTCATATACAAGTCAATCAGTTCTCAAATGCTGCATACTCACAGTTGAAATAAATGAATAAATAAATAAAACTAAAATTTGATATTTATCTCCTACTGAATCCATCTTATTTTATTATTGCAGAACTGAAATGATTTTTGAAATTTTAAATAGTCTTGATATGCATTGTTCAGACATATGGAAAATGATTATTTGTCTATCTTCAGTTCACAGCCGGCATTCAATGGGTGCTTAAAAGCATCCCACTACCACAGCTCTTGAAACTTTTTAGTCAAAGCAAAGTAGTTCCTGGCCCATCTGTAGGGGTATTACAGTCTACCAAAGAGCTATCTTCCTCATTCCTACTGGACAGCTATTTAAACAAGAACAAGACAAGTGCACATCATACCACATGTCCATGACAATGTCTGACTTAAACCATTGTAATAAGTTATTTCTCGGATTTCCTTCTGGCTTACAAACTATACAGGGTGAAAAAGTGGGATCTGCAATCTGACTAGATACATAACAGTAAAGAACTTTCATTCAGCCTTAGGCCCAGAGGTCAGTTTTTCAGCAGAAAAGTCCACATAAAGATGTAAGCTTCTACCTTTCTCAAGTATGTTCCTAGGCATTGACCACAGCATCTTATCCCATCTTTGAATACTGCCCACAATAACTGTTTAAAGAAAAGAATCCAATGCTATTCTTAACACCCTTAAATACTTCTAAAAAGGTCCTTCCTGCTTATGAACTCATGGCCGTTTCCTCACAATTGTATACTTATCCTGTCCCACTGTCTCAGTCTCCGCCAAACAGATGTACACAGCACTTCTTTCCTATTTTGCTACACTGCTAAAAAAAAAAAAAAAAAAAAAAAAGAGATACAAACCTGCTCCTTTCCCCACAACAGCAACAGTGAAACTATTAATGAACAGGATAAAGGGAGATAGAAGGCAACATGTATATATCACTTCCCCACTGTAGCAAGCTATTGCCCTTTACTACAAGCACAGATTCCCTTGACACCGTGTTAGTTTTCAGGAGAAATCTGTCATCTGGCACACTACATGATTTATAACACTATAAAATAAACTATTAATCTGAATTCTGCCTGACTTAATACTCTTGTTTAAACGTATCCCGGCTTAAAAAAAAAAAATTTCCCGAAGAGAGCATAAAATATGGGATATTTAAACATGAGGAAAAATGCTTTGCCACAAGTGTTGGTAAGAGAAACTAAGACACGCTCACTGTATTCAAAATGCATGTTACTATTTTTGAAATAATAGTTCCTCAACTCCAGCTGTAAACTAAAAATGGTTTTTCATTTTTACCCCCAAAGCTTGAGCCACTTAACGTTCTCCTAAACTCTGCAGTAGCTTCTTCCAGTGGCGGTCAACGCAAAAAGCAGGACGCTAGCTAGTCGGAGGGAAATAAAGCAGACTGCTCTACAGCTTTAAGATAAAAGACAATGGTATAAACCTTGGAGTGGGCTATTGGTTCCGGTCATTAAACACACAGGAAATAAGCTTTTCTAGTTAGAAAACTAATTTGCAAAGGGCAGCGACTTCATTTAGAGTACAGAAAATCTTATTAAAATAGATAACCACCAACGTATCCAAGCAAGTATTAGAAAGAATGGGAAGGCGAACTAGAAAACGAAACGCCATAAACTACCTGAGTATCTGTTCCTTCAACCTGTCCTCGGGACCTGACCCCAAACAGCAAGTCACTTTCTGAACTGACTTGGCCCTCGATGGAGGCTCTGCTTGGGTGTCGCAGCAGAACAGGGATTCTAGCAAAGGCAGAGCACCACGAACAGCAGGGCGCTTTCAACCTGACACCACTTTCTTTCCGGACGCTCTCCCGGGAGGGTCAATAGAAAGCATCTAAAAGGAACCACAAGCCGGGCAGGGCCGCCCCTCGAGGCTGCCGTCCTCCAAGTCCCGAACCCGGGGTTCAGGCGTCTCCCGGGTCCCACCCGCGTGACCTTGGCCGCGGCACTCCCAATCTAGCCGCCCGCTGTCCGCACACGCCTGGAACCCGGGCTGTGCAGGAGCGAGCGGCAGGGATGAGGCGGGCACGGCCCTGGAGCCGTGCCGCTCCCACAGGCGTCGCCACCGGGATCCCGGACAGGGGCCGAGCCGTGGCGGCGACAGCGAGGACACGGGGGAATGTGGGCCTTGGAGGGGACCTGCAGGGCGGGCCGCGGGGCACGAAGGAGCCCGCGCACAGGTGAGCCCGGCCTCGCCCAGGTGCACGCGCTCCCGCGGACGCGCGACGAGGCGCGGCCCCGCGCCCCCTCAGCAGCCGGTGCCCGCCTCACACTCGCCTCAGCCTCGCGTCCCTCGCCCCGCTGTCCCCTGCCACACGCCCACACCCGAGCTGCGCGCCTCACGCCCCACTTTACCGCGGCCGCCGCCCGGAGCACCCGCGCCGCCGCGGACCCGGCTCCTTCAGGCACTCAGCTGCCTGGAGCGGCGCCCACGACGGCCCGCCCGCGCACTGCGCACGCGTGCACGCGCCGCCTCTACCCCACCAGACGGCGACTGAGATTCCGGAGCGGGTATGCCGCGCACACTACAAGTCCCGGCAGGCCCCGCGCGCGCCCGGCGGCGTGGCGGGCAAAGGAACCGGGCGTCTTCCTAGTTCCAGGGCGGCGGCTCAAGGCCGCGCGCGGGGCGCTGGGTCCCTGCGCCGCGCTGCATCCTGGGGCTTGCAGTTTTCGAGGTCCACGAGGCTTGGCTTGGGACATGAAACTCTGGATTCTCTGATGTCATCACCTAGAGCTGCGAGGTGCAGGGATTTTTAAAAGCAAACTTGGTTCCTTTGCATACAATTTTCAAGTTGCCCCACAGTTGGTCCGAGAAGCATAAATTCACCGGCTGCGCACCAGTTTCTCCACTCAATCATTTTCTCGAAATGCAATTTCGCCTCATCCTTATAATAATGTTAATAGTGCAAGAGGCCAAAGGAAATTTAAAGGACTAGTCAAAACCCTTTCAGGGAGATATTTAGAAATATTCAACATATTCGTCGAGCAACTACAGTGTATGAAGTCTGCCCTCCTGGAGCCTATGTTTCAGAAGGGGGGTTAGCCCTTTAAAAAGTACAATCCTTGGAGGTATTAATACGTGAGAGAGAAAAGTCAGGTTCGGAGACAGGGGAGTCAGACTTCATCAGAGAGGACGTCCTCCTCTCCATCAAAGTTCTCTGAGAAAGAGATATTTGATCTGAAACCCGAAGAAAGAGAACTATTCAAACATGCAAAGAACTGGGAGAGAATTACATGCCCCACCTTTCACAGTGAGTTGCACACTCTAGACTCTCAAGAAACATTTGAGGAGTTCGTGTCCTTCGAATCCTCTCTCTGAACAGCTGTGGATCATGCCTTCTCACTAGAAAATCTTTATCAACACTTCTCATGACACCCTTCCTCTGTCTGCACAAGCATAAGACAACCCGTAGGATATGCTAGTCTCAGAGGTGGATGAGAGGGTGGAGGCAAACTGCCCTATCTGACTCTCCGGCTCCTCATCGCCAGCTGCTTTACATCCAAGATGATCAGCATGTTACCTTCTGAGAAGTGTCAGCTGCATAGCCTAGCTGAGGACCATCTGTCTCTTCTTGGGAGCAGGGGACTCATTTCCTCATCTACATAATGGCTGAAAGACTATAAATTAGCCAGAGCAGACACTTTTATTCGGGCCATGAACTGGGCTTTTGTTGATTTCACTGAGTGTGTAGATGACATATTTTTTTAAAAAGTTTTCACAAAGAAATCCAGATGTCACCTGTCTGATTTTTCCAGGTTTTTTGAGCCTACCTTCCTTGGCTTCTTGAAGAGACCTCTGGCTTTTCATCTGTTGGAGCCCTAAAAGATTCCACTGGGAGTAAAGAGGGTACATCAAACAGAATGCTTGTTTGCATTTCTGTAACAAAATAACAGAGAGAAGCAACTAAGTTTGGAAGGGCTTATTTTGGTTCACAGTTTGAGGGTATGGTCTTTCCATCCAGGTGGGGAAGGCATGGCAGCAGAAGAATGAGATAGCTCATCACACTGCATCTGCAATCAGGAAGCTGAAAGAGATGAATGCTGGTCCTCAGTTCACTTACTACTTTTTATTCATTCTGGGACCTCAGCCCATGGAGGAATGATGTGGCCCATATTCAGGGTGGGTCTTCACTGGAAATTCCCTCACAGATATGTCCTAAGGTGTGTGTGTGTCTTCTCTCTCTCTCTCTCTCTCTCTCTCTCTCTCTCTCTCTCTGTCTCTCTCTCTCTGTCTCTCTCTCTCTCTCTCTCTCTCTCTCTCTCTCTCTCTCTCTCACCCTCCCTCCCTCCCTCCCTCCCTCCTTCCTTCCCTGCTTCACTTTCTCTCCTCTGCAGTGCTCATATATTATTTATAAACCCAAGGAGACCATCACATACATACCTCACTGGTCTTATTTGATCCTGTCCACTAGAATAGAAGCCCTACCCTGACAATGTTTGATCTGATGATTAATACATTGCTGTTCTCTGAGTATCTTGAACAGAAATGTGTGCTAAGCAATGTCACAAGTCTCCTTTCCTGCTGGAGTCATAATCAGAAGTCAAACCACAGGAACAATTCCTGAAAGTAAATCCCTGTCTAGCCAGAAGTCAGGGCCAAGGTGGAACAAGGATTAAACATGAACAGAACACTCTCTGAAGCCAGCGCTGTTCTGTGTTCCCTTTAGAAACTCAGAATCAGAGTTCAAAAACAAACAAACAAACAAACAAACCCACAGCTCTTTCCTAATGTTTGCTATAAACATATAAGTAGAGCCAGAAGAGAATCAGGGCTTTGCCTCTGCAGCTGCAGTGGAGAAGCTGGCTCCTGGCTCGCTGCCACACCCACACACCTGGCAACAAGCTAGTGATCGGGAGGATGGTTCCTGGTAATTACCCAGGGCTGGTAGGGTTAAGGGACTTGCCTGGACTACAAATGAGGTGGCTGGAGTCTCCTTCAGGAGCTACGTCTTACTCAGCACAATACTGCTCCAGGAATGAATATGAAGGACTGTCCTAGGTTGCTTGGCCAAATGCAAGAATAGTAAGATTTCCAAGTGAGTCAGCAACCAGCCAGAATCCCAGGCACACAAAGAAAAATGAGAAACAGAGAGAGCACACAGGTAGCCAGATCTAATACCTGGAAAGAGTAGAATTAACTCTTTCCTGATTTCTGATCAATATACAACCAGGAAAGAACATAGCCCTCCACATCTGGATCAATGTGATATAAAATCACCTAGTGCCACTAGAGTGCCCAAAGTCCCTGGTCACTCTATGATCTCTGGGGGCTAGGAGCTTCTAGTCACATCAGACATCTGGTTACATCATAGTCTAATTCTTCTGACCACACATGGAGGTTCTAAGACACAGGTAAGCCCCAAAATTGAGGCACTCAGAACACTCCATATTATCTGAGCATGTGGCCTCTTGCTCCAATGTGTCATTCAGACTTGAAAAGCAAGGTTTTCTGAGTTTGAGCTCATCTAGCTATGGCTAAGTTGCTCATTGCTATGTTAAGGTAAGGAATATTCTCGAAGGCAAAGCCTCTTTTCAGAGAAAACAGAGATACTCTGGGAACTGGTAACAGTTCCATGTTGACATCATAAGCTCTTCAGCCTGTAGGAGATCCTTCTCAGACCACTGTCACACACCTGTCCCACTACAGCCGGACTCCAGCTGTAGTCAAAGGTCACCGGCTTTTCCCAACCATCTTACTGTTATTCTTTTGTTTAAAAAGAAGAAAAGAGGAATGCTGAGACATGAGACATATTGACTATAAGTTTATTATAAGGCCCAGCAGAATGGGGAAACTAAGAAGAGGAACAGGGTAATGGCTGACTGCCATGATCGGTCGCCATACAGAGAAGAAAAGAAACAGAGTAGGAAAGAAGAGAAGCAGGAGAAGAGAATGAAAGCAGAGTTAGTTGGAGCCTTAAAGGGAAGACTGCGCATGCACACTGAGGTTCCACGCATGCCCAGAGCAGAGTCCTCATGGGTGAGGTGGTGATGACGTAGTACGTTTTCTTATGCATGCCCTGACTTGTCAGGGGGCAGGTTCTGTCTCTGAAAGAGGTAGAGCCAATCACCTTTCATTCCCACCTCTACTTATTATTAAAAAAAACAAGAGGACAATGGAATTGACTTTCCCCGAGTTGGTTGGGCCAACGGTAGGCGAGTCTTCCCAAAGTCTGTAATCCACAGGTCACAAGTTATCAGCAAGAAGGCAAGTGTCCTGCAGCCCACTATTATGGATGGAGGACCTTGGGGATGGCTGTCCTTGCAGGCTGCTGGCAAGTCTCTGTTATTCTTTAATCATTGATTCAGGTAAAATCTTATCCTTCTCAAGAACTCTGATGCTTTTGACGACTGGTAGTCTTGCCAGCTTAAAGCAAAACAGATTCCAGGAACAGGTATTTTAGGGTTTATCTATGCGAAGATAGGAAAGTCTAAGATGTATGAGGGTCTGAGCATGTAGTTACGAAGGTCTGAGGATGGAAAGGTCTAACACGATAGATAAATGTAAGGTATAAAGGTCTGAAAATGGAAAGTCTAAGATGGTAATGTAAAGTATATGAATTGAAGTTATGAAGGTCTGAGGATAAAAAGGCTTAAGTGATGACAAAGTGAGTTGAGACATTAAAAAGAATGAAATATGTTCCTGATTTCTCTATTTCTCATGCTACTGTTCATAATAAAGTTCAACAATACCACTATACGATCATAACTACAAGGTCTTCTAACATGAACAAGCTGCTAAGGTATCTAATGTTTCCACAAACTAAGGAGTCTTATAAGTTCCAGGGAGCCGAATCAGATCCAAACAGGTTAGATTCACTCCAGGTAATATTCAATCTTTCCCTGGTCCCAGGACTCCCTTCCCTCATGTTAGGACTCCTCGGGAACCCCTCCCTCATCTTACAATCTTCCCCTCAAGTGACAGGACATAAGAAATTTTTTTTTCTAAACTCGACCTTGTCTTCTGCTCTGCCAACATCTTGCCAGGTCTAAGAGGCGCCAGGGAGTTCCGTACAGCCTGGACTGCAATGAAACAACCAGCTTCCCCAGGACGTGGCAGTACCCCAACCTTCTCGGGTCCCCCAAAGATGGTCAATACCCCCACATCAGCAGGAAGCAGTCTTGAGAATTCGATGCCCTTATTCCTTAACCTGCCACGTCTAACATCCTACCTTTTTTAAATAATAAGTAGAGGTGGGAATGAAAGGTAATTGGCTCTACCTCTTTCAGAGACAGAACCTGCCCCCTGACAAGTCAGGGCATGCATAAGAAAATGTGCTACGTCATCACCACTTCACCCATGAGGTCTCTGCTCTGGGCATGCGTGGAACCTCAGTGTGCATGCGCAGTCTTCCCTTTAAAGCTCCAACTAACTCTGCTTTCATTCTCTTCTCCTGTTTCTCTTCTTTCCTACTCTCTGTTTCTTCTCTTCTCTGTCTACGCGCTCTCCATGTCTCTGTTTGGCGACCGACCATGGCGGTCAGCCATTACCCTGTTCCTCTTCTTAGTCTCTCCATTCTGCCAGGCCTTATAATAAACTTATAGTCAACATGTCTCATGTCTCAGCATTTCTCTTTTCTTCTTTTTAAACAAAAGAATAACACTTACCACTTACCAGAAGTAATCGTTAGCATTCAACAACGAGAACTAAAGTCTAGAGTATCCCAGAGGGTTACATGCGTGCTATGATATGCTTCCCAATAAAGGGAACATGGAAACACAGCTTCACAGCTCTTACCGTGATCCCATGGCTGGTTTGTCCTTTCCTGCCCAGGAAAGGACCATGAGGAACCTGGGTTCTACAGTTTATCTGCACTGACAATCTGGGTGATCTTGGCCCTTTACCTGACTTCTCTGAATGTTAATATTGCTTCTTTGTAAATGGAGGGGATAATAATTCTTCGTTTATGGTTTCCTAGGGAGTCTTAAATGAAATAACAGATATAAAGCCTGGCCCACAGACTGGCCCTGTCTTTGTAAGCCATTAAGTTAAGTAGCTTGCCCCAGCTTCTTAGGCTGCTATGGCCTCTACACTTATCAAGGATACTGACATGGGATTGGCAACTTGGGCCTTGGGGAATTTAACATATCTGGGGAGCAGGGCCAGGTAGATCCTGTGCTAGAGGAAGTGGAAGGACTCCAGATAGCAGTCTAAATGTGGCAATTCTGGTTTGCCTTCTTAGGTGCACCTGCTATCATAGCCACAAAAATAAGAACATATACCTAAAAGAGAGCAGGGCTTGACTTTGATAGTTTCACCATTATCATCCCCTGTGACTTACTTGCCTGAGGAACATTTTAAACTTAAAAGACTCCCAGGTTGCTCCCTCCTTGGCAACTGCCCCGCCCCCAGCCAACAGCAAAGGCAATTCTAAATTCAGCATTCCTTCACCGACCCCCAGGCATGGAAACACATCTTTGTTCCCAGCTGGCATTTAATAACAGCACTCTATAGTAAAACAAAAGCTGCAATCAGAGTCCAACAATGGAGGCTGTAGTCAGTGCCGAACAATACCTCAAATTCCCTTGGTGATCTCTCCCATCCGCAGCTGTGAGGACCAGAAGTTCAACCGTGAATTCCATTCACCATTATTCACCCAGCCCCACTGTGGCTCCTTTGAATCATGGCTTTCCTGCCTCCTCAGCGGGGCTTTCGAGGGTCTGAGATGGCATGCCAAGCCTGGGCCAGGGCCAAGAGCAGGTGTACCGCAGGAGCTGGCTCTGAGAAGTCTGTACTGTAGCCATATGACAAAGCCCTGCGCTGGAGCAGCCATCCCTGCACCATTCATGCAAGCCTTACTCCAGATGAAAGAGGACTATATACTGAGGATGCTGTGGTCTCACACTCTACACATGTCCAGCTTCTAGCTGCCATACTCAGGTCCTGCAACCTGGGAGAAGAGAGGTCGATGAGACTGCTCCAGCCAGTGTCAAAGTCTTTACTGCACCATTGAGTCACTGGGACCTATTAACACGATTTGGTCTGAATCCCTGGCCCCTTATTTGTTTTGTCTAGGTGAAGATTCTCTTACCTGAGGCAGATCTCAATTTCCCTACATAGACAAGGATGATTGTGGCTTTCTGATCGTCTTGTTTCTTCTTCCTAAGTGCTGGGACTACAGGCCTGTGCCACCACACCTGGCTTACATAGTGATGGAGATTGAACCCAGGACTTCAGGCATGCTGGGCAAACTGAGCCACCTCTCTCTCTCTCTCTCTCTCTCTCTCATTTATTTAACATTATTTTATGTGCATTCGTGTGAAGGTGTCAGATCCCCTGAAACTGGAGTTACAGACAGTTGTGAACCACCATGTGGGTGCTGGGAACTGAACCCAGGTCCTCTGGAAGAGCAGCTAGCACTCTTAACCACTGAACTGTCTCTCCAGCCCAAGGCACATCTCTTAACAATGTTATCTTTTCTTCTTTCTCTTTAAATTTGTTTAAGGAATAACTTAAAGTCTCAAATTATTAAATAAATACAAAACTCAATGAACTGTATCTAACACCCAAGATATACTTCCAATATCTTACTAGGAAGACTGCTAGGCAAACTGGAAATACCACTCTTTGGCTTCTGTCATCATAGAGTGCTTGGTTTTGCTGTTCTTGAACTTCACAGAATGGTATAAACATAGTATGTTATATAGTCTTTGATGGTCTGAAATATTTTTGCTCAAGGTTGTTTTTTTTTTGTTTTTTTTTTTTTGTTTTTTTTTTGGCTTTTCAAGACAGGGTTTCTCTCTGTGTAGCTTTGGAGCTGTTAGACCCCCGAAAACTCAAGTATCCAGGGTCCCAGGCCAGGTTCGCGGTCACCCCAATCACCAGGCGGATTCGAGAGCTTGCTGCAAACTGCACAAGGCTTTATTGTAATTTAACGAGCTAACCCCATGTTAGCTCGGGTCTTTCACCCACCCGCCATGGCGGATAGCTAGAAAAGACGGCTCCTAGGGTCTCCCAAAAGATCTTATAGGGCAGCATAAGGGGAGTAAGGCAGAGTCTAGGGGTACGCACAGGCTTACGCACAGGCTTACGATTGGTGTGCTTCCAGGCTTGGAGGGCTTGCCCTGTGTTGATTGGTCAACTGGTTGTTATGGCCCATAGGCCCTCCCAGGGTGGTTGCTATGCTCTCTACATCATTGCTGTGCGCTTGTCCGTAAAGCACACCCAGGGTCGTAAAGCATAGTGCCACCAGCTAACTTCCGATTGGTTCCTTGTCACGAGACAGGCATCTGACTTTCTAGAGACTAACTTCTGATGGGTTCCTTGTCACGAGACAGGCATCTGACCTCTAAGTGACCAAGGCAGGTTTATGGCAAGCACGTGTTCGGCTGTTATGGCTGCCAAAAGGGAAGCTGGTTCCTTCAGAGCCTATCCTGGAACTCGCTCTGGAGATCAGGCTGGCCTGGAATTCACAGAGATCCGCCTGCCTCTGCCTCCCGAGTGCTGGGATTAAAGGCGTGGGCCACCAACACCCAGCGCTCATTGTTGTTTCTATGAAACAAAAATGTCATTGTGTATCACATTGGTGTGTGCTACTGCACGTTGTGAATGGCATTCAAGTGATTCTTCTGCTGTGGGACATTTGAGGTTCCAGCTTGAGACTGTGGTGAATAAAGTTGCCTTGAACCTTCTTATGCACCTCTTTTGGCGACATTTGTACTCTTAACCCCTGGAGGTTAAGTGGCTTTGGTAGGTCATCCAGTGACAGTACCTTTATCATCTTGAGAAATGAAAGAATCTGATGTTAGAATCTAGCCCCTGCTTGCATCAGCTCTCCCGATCTCTCAGATACCAACAGGTGTGCTGCTAGGATATTGTGAGCCGGATCAGAGACTTGCCTGTCCGGACCACTGTTTCACCTGGGAAGTGAGTCTATAGCAAAGGGGTGCCACATCCTGTCCCCCACCTCCCCAACCCCCCCTCCCACCTCCTGTCTGGAATCTGAGAGCCTGGCTGCAGCCTCCTGCTGTGACCATCCCCCATCCTCAAAAGGGATTAGAAGAGGCTTCACCCTCCACCTGTGGGCTCTGATTTTTTCGAGAGACCTTGCCACACTGTCTCTTGCTGGATGATGGATGGTAGTGCCTTAGAGCCCCTGCCAAGGTTGCTTCTATGAGTCCATGAAGCTAATTAATAACTCTTCTATTAAATTCTTTAGTGCCCCAGTAATCTGTCTCAGTGTCCTCTTGAAGTCGCATCCAAAACCCGACAAGAAACAGCAATACTGAGAGCTTCCTTCCCACCAGCAACGAACAAGCTTCAGAGTTGCTGTTTCTTCACAACCTCACCACCCTTTGCTACCATTGACCTTACTCTTTTAGCCCTTCTAGTGGGTCCATTACAGACTCTTATCATGATAATTTTTTTTCATTTTTTCAAGATAGGGTTTCTCTCTGTAATTGTAATAGCCCTACCTGTCCTGGAGCTCTCTCTGTAGACCAGGCTGACTTTGAACTCACAGATATCTGCCTACCTCTGCCTCCCTGGTGCTGGGATTAAAGGCATGTTCCACCTGGTCTTTTTTTTTTTTTTTTTTTTTTGGTTTTGGTCTCATTGATTTTAAAATATCTCTACATTATCATATACAGCCTGGGCTGAGACTCAAGGATCTTATCAGCCTTGGTTTGTAGATTTAAAAACCTGAAGATAAGAAAAGAAAGAACCAAAGACCAGCACAGGGCTCCCTACTCCTAGGCATAGGTTTCCTCCTATGATGTGTGTCAGCTTTCTGGTCAGGTCTGGCTGAGCAAAGCTGGTATGATTTTGATGTGTCAGCATCACCGGGGAAGGGGTTGGGTGAGCAGGAGGAAGTGGTGAAGCTCCTGGGCTAGCTCTGGGGGCTCCCACAGGGGTGTTCCTGAGCACCATGGCCAGAGGGCAGAGAAAGCGTTCAGGTGTTAGTACCTGGAGAAGCCAGGAGGACAGCTGCTGGCACCATATGCTTTGCCCAGCAGAGCCAATCTCCTTGTGTATTCACGCTGCAGTCCCCAACACCTTTGAGTCAACAAATAGAAGTCTGGTCACCTTTGATTCCTCCCTACCTCTCCTGCCCCACAGTCAGTACTGAGCATTGTCAGGCCTGACTTTTTGTTTTGTTTTGTTTTGTTTTAATTTTGCTTTTTATTTTATGTGTATGTGTGTTTGCCTGCTTGTATGTATGTGTACCATGTTTGTGCCTGGTACCCACGAAGGACAGAAATCAGATCCCTAGAACTGCAGTTACAGATGTGAGTCACCATGTGGGTGCTGGGAATGGATCCCAGGTCCTTTCCAAGAGCAGCAATTGCTCCTAACCATGAGCTGTCTCTTCCAACTGACTCTTAACCATTAGGTAAATCTATCCATTCCCTCCATCTCAGTCTTTCTCACCTGAGCTGGGCCCTGACATCTGTGCCTGAACCCCATATCAGCCTCCTTTTAGAGCCAACTTTCATATACAAACTCTATAATTCTGTTCTGTTTAAAAGTGTTTCATGGCTCCCAAGAGAAGCTCTAAGCCAGTGGTTTTCAACCTGTGGGTCACGACCCCTTCGGGGGATTCAACGACCCTTTCACAAGGGTCTCCTAAAACCATCAGAAAACACAAATACTTAGATTATGATTCATAACAGTAGCAAAATTACAGTTATGAAGTAGCAAGGCAAATAATTTTATGGTTGGGGTCACCACAACATGGGAAACTGTACTAAGGGGTTGAAGCATTAGGAAGGTTGAGAACCACTGCAAGGTCAGCACAACTGTCTTTTGCTGTCTGAGTCAGCATAGGCTTTGCTACAGTCTGATAAATGGTCCCTGGCTGAGTCTGCACAAGGCTCCTAGGTCTGAAATCAGCTCTACTGAGTATAGATGATGTGCAGTAAACCACACATATATGAGTAAACACAGCACATTTCGTTCTAAAAATACACCTCTGAAAACATCACCACAATTGAAAAAGTGAGCACGTCTAACACCCCAAAGTATAAAGCTGCTCTTCTTCTGCCCATGTACCATTTCTCCTCCTGCTCCCCATCAGCTGCCACTACCAGTACCGACGCTTTTAAATTTTCTAGAACCTTCTATAAGTGGAATCACACAGTATGTACTCTTTTATGTGAGGTTTCTTTTGCTCATCTATGAGATGTAACTATATAAAACGTATCAATAGGTTTTATTGTTGAATAGTCTCCTAGTGTATGGATGTGCCACAGTTTGTTTATCCATTCACCTGCTGGTAGACTCTTGGGTTGTTTCCCCTCCTGATTCTATTTTTTATGTTGCTTCCTCTACCCAGAATGGCTTTCTCCTCCAGCCCTATCCCACCCTAACCTCAGACAAATAAAATTTCTTTGCCCTGAGGGACAAATATTAAGATCTCAGTGAAAGTTCCACTTCTCAGAGGAATCCTCCTGAGCTCTAGGGAAAGCGGCACCATCTCCCTCTACATGCATTCCCCCAATCCACATCCACTGTATTCTGTAGTACTGACTTCAGTCTATAGCCAAGAGACCCCGATTTTCTCATTAGCAGGGCCTTGTCTCAACTGTCTGGCTAAGACTCTGCCCAAGAAAGCCAGGCATGGTGGTTCACGCTGTTAATCCCAGCACTCAGGAAGCAAAGGCAGGAGGACCTCTGAGTTCAAGGCTGCCTGGTCTACAGAGCAAGATCCAGGACAGCCTGGGTTACACAGAGAAACCTTGTCTTGGGAGAAACACAAACAAACAAACAAACAAAAACAAATAAAAAACTCTTCCCAAGTGCAGTGCCCCAGGTACTGGGAAGATAGAGGACTAGTAGTAGCTTGTTTCTGGGAGACAGGTCTGCTACTAGGGTGTGGGCAGGTCTTGGGGCAGATCTATCTAGCTTTGGAGGTGGCTGGCAATTGGAGACAAGCTCCAGGTCTAAAAGGGACTGGAGAACATAAAGGGCAATATGACAGGACATTCAAGGGACACAATGGAGGAAGCATTGGATACTTCTCAGGGGTCCCTTCTGGTAGGAGCCCCAGGTGACATACAAACCCTCACTCAAAGCTTCAGATATAGAGCTCCATAGCCTTCTGGATCCTGGAAGAACAGATCATCTAGATGGATCAATGAGCTCAGCAACAAAGGACTAAGGACTAGAGTCCTGTATCCTGAACTCCATCTTGGGTAGTACCACTTGGTCCTCATCCTTCCATTGCCACAGGTTCCCAGGGGAGCTTTGGACCTGTCCAAAAGGCTTCTCAGAAGATTCTGTTTCAAAATTCATTGCAGAATTTCTTTTATTCCCCTCTTGTTCATTAAGTCCATTAAGGCCATCAATATAGTTTTAAATCCAGTATGGCAACCCAGCAGCAATACTGAGACATCCTCATACCCAGGATCTGCCTCTTGTTACACTGTTTGTCACAAAGAGATGGTAAGTAGGGAGTGGGGAGATGGCTTAATTGTTAAAATGCTTGCCATACAAAAAAAAAAAAAAAAAATGACTTCAGTTCAGACCCTAGCACCATGAAAAGAAGCCAGGCATTGTCTCCTATATCTGTATCTCTAGCACCTTTTACCCTGGCGAAGACAGACATCCCCAGAGCTCAGTGTCTAGCCAGTTTAGCCAGTCAGTGAGCACTAGGTTCAGTGAGAGACACTGCCTCAAAAAGAATAAGGTGGAGACCAGTAAAGAAAGACATCCAATGTCTATCGCTGAACCACACACAAACACACACACACACATCCCACAGCCATATACAGCACCCTTATACCACACACACATACATACACATCACACAAACCTCACCCCCCACATTCCACAGGTATACAAAGTGAAGGGACCAGCTCCCCATTATGGCAGCCATAACAGCCGAACACGTGCTTGTCTGACCTTGTCTTAGTCATTAGGTTAGATGCCTGCCTCGTGGCAAGGAACCAATCAGAAGTTAGCTGGTGGTGCTGTGCTTTACGGCTCTGGGTGTGCTTTACGGACAAGTGCACAGCAATGACTCTCAGAGTATAGCAACCACTCTGGGAGGGCCTATGGGCCATAACAACCAGTTGACCAATCAACACAGGGCAAGCCCTCCAAGCCTGGAGGCACACCAATCCTGAGCCTGTGCATACCCCTAGACACTCCCCTAGCCAACCGCCATGGTGGATGAATGGAAGGCCCCAGCTAACATGGGGTTAGCTCGTTAAACAACTACAATATAGCCTCGTGCAGTTTGCATCAAGCTTTCGAATCCGCCTGGTGATTGGGGTGACCACCGTCCTGGGCTGAGATTCTGGAGGCCTGAGCTTTCAGGGGGTCTTACACAAAGCCCACATATACCACACATACATCATATACACACACCCCATAGGCACACAAGCACACATATCACACACACTCCTCACACAAATCTCTCTATTACACACACACACACACACACACACACACACACACACACACACACCAAGATTGCAGTGGATTATGCTCATTGTTAATAAAAGGCTCATTGGCTGACAGCCAGGCCAAAAGTGTAGGTGGGGCGATCAGACTGAGGATACTAGAAGAAAGAAGGACTGAGTGGAGTCTGGGGAATGTGAGCTAGTCGCAGGGGGAACAAGATGTGCTAGAGGACAAGTAAGGCCACAAGGCACATGGCAAAACACAGATTAATAGATATGTAAGTATTATTTAGGAAACTGCTTTTTTTGTTGTTTTTGGTTTTTTTGTTTGTTTGTTTGTTTGTTTGTTTGTTTGTTTTTGAGACATGGTTTCTTTGTAGCTTTGGAGGCTGTCTTTGAACTCACTCAGTAGACCAGGCCCTGTCTCTGCCTCCCAAGTGCTGGGATTAAAGGCGTGCCCTCCCTCCCCCCTACACACACACCGGCATTAGGAAAACTGCTTTAACATTATGACAGTGACTGGCCTTTTACAGAAACCTAAATGACCATGTATGTCTCTGTGATCTAAGCTTTTTGACACCAGGTTCAAGCCCACTGCTTGCTGGCTGTGTGGCTTTGAGCCACTTGCTGAAATTCGGTTCTGGGATCCAGTCTGTTTTCTCATTGGAAACCCAATCCCTGATGCGTTAGAAAAGCTGGAAGATGGCGCTTGGCACATAGCGCTAGCAAGCGCTTTTATGGGGATGTCCACTAGGCCACTGCGGGAGTCACGTGGGACCTCTGCGCAGCCTGCCTCCTGGCTTCATCATCTGCTTCCCAACAACAGTTGAGTTTGTTTCTCTGGAAGTTCTCCTGCTTATCCTGAGATGCCCTCTTGCACTCCATTCCACTGCCCACATGCTGCCCGCCAGACTGTTTGTTTTGGATGTAGGAGACCAGCCAGGGAGTGGCAGGCCTGCCCATACAGTTCCTTGAAACAAAAGTTGATCCCTGAGTCATAGCTTAGAGAAACCAGCACATCTAAGCACCCACAGACATGTCAAAGGCAGAATGCCCTGGGGCAGAGTGACAGGGATAGGGGCCCTGCAAGCCTGACAATAGGTGGGAGACTTATCCTAGGGAAAGGTAGAGGAATACATAATAAACAAATACATAATACATGCAGAGTACTAAGTCCTATAGAGTCTGAGCAGGCACTTTGGGAGTCAATGCTCCATCCCACCCCAGGCCAGCCTCATCATTGCTTGTCTCTGTTCCAGCTATGGCTTTAAAGCCGACTTTGTACTCCAGCTTCCTTTACAGTGCCCTCCTTTACTGGCAACATCCCCACTGTCCTTCAAGTCTAGTCTGCTGTACCTACTCCAGGAACCCTCTCCAGGCTCCCAGCACGGCTTTTTCACACACACACACACACACACACACACACACACACAGTGGAGAGAGCCACTTATAACTGCTGCTGCCCTAGGCCACTGATTCTTGGAGGACCCAGTGCTGTGAGAAGGATAAAACCTTTGTAGTCAGAAGTTCAAGTTCAGAGTCTGTGTAGCAGCTTCATGGTCTTCAGCATCTCCACAGCTTCTCTGAGCCACACTTTTCTCCTTTGCCCATAGGCCAACACATGCATCTCTAGGGGTTATGGTATCAAGGGAATTTTAAAGTATTTGGTAAACACTCAGATCAAATAAAAGCTGGAGACGACATGGCTGAAGTGCCAGGGAGGCCTGGTGTGAAACTCTGGCTCAGTCTCCTGCTCTTGACTCTCTTTAGACAGGTCATCCAGTCTCTCTGGGATTATTTTCCTCCTTTGTGGATGGAAGGTTTAATAACTGTCTATGGGACTAAAGTGACAGTTTAGTATGTTAAGAGGTCAGCTCTATACCTGGCATCTGGTAACCTGGCAATGGTTGTTAGCACCTCTCCCTCCTCACTGCTAAAAGAGCTTTGGACTTTGGAGTTTATATGCATCTGTTGGTTGCCTAGATGAGTTCATTATTGGCTGACCAAATGAAACAATAGATGACGGGTGAGTAAGCAGGTTGATGGATGTGTGGAGAGGGCATGAATGGATGGGGGATGGAGGGAAGAAAGGATGGTTGAAGGGTTGGGGGCACAGGTATTGGATGAGTGAGTATGTTTGTGAACAAAGACTATCTAAATGGATAGATAACAATTCAGCAACTGGATAACCAAACGGATAGCCAAATGAAATCCAGGAGAAAATTAAGCACTTGAATAAATGGACAATGACTGGAAAAAGCAAATCCCTAAAGGAATGAAGGGGAGATTGGGCAAGAAATGGCTGTCCCAGGTGACCCAGAAGCTGCCTCCTGTCCATCCTTTGCAGTATGAGTAACATGCTTGTTACTACACAGGTCCTTCCTTATGGGTAGACAGACCTCACTGATGCCTATCAAGGCACTGAAGTTCCTAAAGAAGCGAGGCATGGTAGCACATGCCAGTAATCCCAGAACTCAGGAGGCTGAGGCAGGAGGATTGTAAATTTGAAGCCTGCCTAGGATATTTAATGATGCCTTGTCTTGAAGCAAAGACAAAGATGCAAAAGAGCATCTTTGAAGGCTCCTAACAGCCTGTGTTGGCATAGAGATCAGCCATCTGGGACCATGTGAACAGAGAAAGAACTCACTACCTATCACCCCAGGTGTCTTCTACAGCCTATGAAAGAGGAGGCCTCGTTTACCTCATTGCCAGAGATGTGCACCTGACAACATGTTAGAATCCCAGGAGGTGGGAATCTGGAGGTGGGCGTGGCTCACATCCCTCATCAATTGTGAGCCCGTAAATTAGTCTGTCAATCATTGTGTCACTCTCACAGCAACAAACAAAGACTTATATCTAAAGACATCCTGCCTGAGAAACTGCTCACAAACACTGGTCTCTCTCAAAAGTCACCCAGGGGCAGGGGTGAGGGGGGCAGGCAGCCAGACAGTGCCCACCACCTTCCCACCCGTATACAGGCCTTTTGTCATAGTAAGGATGTCCCCTCCACGACTCAAGTCAAAACTTAATCCCCCGGTTCAGAGATTGTTGGTATCTAGAGGCTGGGTCTTTGGGAAGTAATGGGGTTAACTGAGGTATCAAGCTGGGATCTCCATGATGGGACCAGTGGCCTTACAAGAAGTAAAGGGGAAACAGCACGTGGTGGCACACGCCTTTAATCCCAGCACTTAGGAGGCAGAGGCAGGCAGATCTCAGTGAATTTGAGGCCAGCCTGGTCTACAGAGAGAGTTCTAGGACAGCCAAGGCTACACAGGGAAACCTTGTCTCAGAAACAAAAGAAGTAAAGGAACTCTCTCTGTAGACCAGGCTGGTTTTGAGTATTTTACTATAGTAACACAAAACAAAGATAACTCTGTATGGGAAAAGATTCCCCAAAGGCTTGAGATTGATAGCGGAGCAAAATAAAGGAGGGAAAGGAAAAAGCCAGCAGATGCTTCCTACCCAACCCCAGGTGTTGAGTTTCCTGTGCCATATATGGGGTATGCTATGGACAAGGGGTTACAGAATCATGGACTGTATGGGGCATGCCAGGTACATGGGGTTACAGAATCATGGGCTGTATGCCCATGCACACAGGGTTATGGAATATGGGCTGTATGGGGCATGCCATGCACACGGGGTTATGAAATCATGGGCTGAACTCTCTGAAACTATGAGCTGAAATAAACCTGTTCTCCCTTATGTCTACATCAGCTGTTTCAGTCACAGAGACTAGAAGTAGCATTGTGGTTTCTTAGCTCTAAAGTTTCTGTTTGGCTCTTCTTTGAACAGTCTACTGAAATTTCTCTTCCTGTAACCATCATTTCACACACCAGTGTGCATGTGTGCCTAGTATATGTGCACACATGTGTGTGGGGGAGTGTGCATGCCTATATGTGTGAAGAATCTAAACAATGAAGCCAGGTGGCCTGTTCTATCACCCTCTGCCTTAGTCTTTGAGACAGATTCTCTCACTGAGACTTGAGCTAGGCTGGCAGCCAGCAAGCCCCAGCAATCTTCCTATCTCCACTCCCCACAATGCAGGGGTCACACACACACACACACACACACACACACACACACACACACACACACACGCGCGCGCGCGCGCGCTCGCACACATTGCATGCCCACACACCTACCTGTGAGGCCATTCCTGACTTTTTAGGTGGGTTCTGGGATCCAAACGCAGATCTTCATGCTTGCATAGCTGGTGCTCTCACCCTACTGAGCCACCTCTCCAGCTCTGGGATGAGAATTTCTAGACTGCTTGCTCTTTGCTTCCTCATAGCACCTTTGCAGCTGATTTACTGGCATATATAATGGCTACTCTAAAGCCTTTGTCAGGCCATTCTAATCTGTGTCATGTCATGGTGGATTTTTTTTTCTTGATTCAAGTGAAGATCTATAATCTTGAAGCAATGAATAAAGTTTTGTTTTCTTGAAATATAGACATTTAGGTACATACTCTGTTCTGAGGCTCTAGATGTTACTATCTCTGTGTTCCAGATCTTCTGTAGTATTCTGAAAAATCACTCTGACAGAGAGTTAAATACCCTGAGCTGGGCTAGGTAGTGTTGGACCTTGAAGTTCTCTACTTGGCCTCCACTGCCACAGGAGGTGTGGGGGAACGCCTCATATTTCTGGGCAAATACAGATATTCACACTAGGTTCCAGCTGATATCACCTTGGCTTTGAAAGTCAGTGTTGCTCATTTTTTACCTCCAGTGGCATTGAGGTCTAGGGGTCATCTTGTTACTACTGATCAGTAGTGAAAAATCCCAAGTTTCTATTAGCCCTTTTCTGACACCACTCTAGGAAGGAGAGTGAAGGACCACCTCGGTATCAGTAGCTCAGGCTTCACTCTGATGCTGTGTGATTGAGAGGGCAGGGAACCTGTTGCTGCAAGTCTTCTCTTCCCACTTGGCCTGCTCTCACAATAACAGCCCAGTGTGTGGGGTGGGTGCTTGAGTGTGAACTGGATTACTGCTACATCTCGGCAACAGTGCAGGTCTATCCTGCACACACAGCTTTATTGGCTTGAGTGTAGGTGGGGTCACTAAAGTCATGTTGAGGCTTGGTTCCCCATGCAATGGTGTCAGGGCATTTGTGCTCATGAGGGAGCTGCCCTCCTGAGTCTATTCATTTTGCTCTTGAGGAAATGGATTCGTTGTTGCCAGAGCTCATGCTTATGAAGCTGTGTCAGCTCCTCTGTCTCTGTCCTTCTTTGCATAGGTGCTCACTTCCCCTTCTGCTTTTTCACTATGGCTGAGCAGCAAGAAGCCTCGTCAGAAGTCCACAAGATAACAGCAGCTTCTCATCGTGAACAGAAATCAATCTTTTTGATTTTTTTTAAAAGTACATGAGCTAGTCTCAGACATTCTTTTATAATTAAGACTGAACTAAGAAAAAATATGCAAAGTGTGCTTTAAAATGTATAATTGCCTATACCTCCAGAGAACTAAGTTAGTTACAGCTATTTAAACATTCTTCCTTTGGTATGCTGGCCAGTGTTTGGCAGTATTATCTGATGGAAATACTTGATAAAGAATCTGTCCCTCTCTTTTAGCACCCTCCCTAGTCTTTAAACTCAGCAAAACCTTCTCGGTCTTTGGTAGAAATGGTTCATTCTCAAAAGGAAAAAACTCACAGGCTGAAGGCAATCCCTCCATTGACAGGTACAGCCCACCCCTTACATGTATGACCAAGAAGCCCCTCCTTCTTTCTCCTTGAATGACAGATTTCAGATTCCAAACATTTAATTCCCTTTGCAAGACTCAGAATCCTTTACCCAGAGCATAGCCCTATGGGTATCCAATAATCTGGAGGGACCTAGGGAAAATGAACCTGTCACATGGCCCAGGAAGACCCTACTAGTCAGTCTCTGGTGTGATTTCAATCTCACAGCAAAGATACTGGGACCCTTTGAATTGTAGTGCATCATTCAGTCTTGTTCCAGGACCCCCTCATCCCCTTTATTTCTCATCACAGCTCTGGAGCTGTCACCACAAATTAAGGAGGAGTGTCCACTTTCCCTCCTCAGTCAGTCACTAATACAATGTCTGCCCTAGCTTTGGATCCAAGACTTCAAGAGTTCTCCAAGAGTGCAAACGTCTGTGAATGCAGGCTCTGAGGGATTTTCCTCACTGCTGTCCCACGATGTGTACAAATGTGTACTGAGGCAATAGCTGACAGAGCTCTCAAGCCGCAGATCTCTCCTGAACTTTCAGCTATCCTGTCTGCAAGGTGACAGACAGCAACCAGAGAGGGCAGGGCTGCTGGATGAGACCTCTGCCTGGGTAGCAAGGGAAGACTGGCGGCTAGTTCAGAAGAGAGTCAGCTAAAAGATGATGTCATGTTTCTGCCTCCTCCTTCACATGAGCATTTGCCCTGCAGCCATTCCAACAATATGGCTTTTAAATTGTTCCTGTTTTTGGTCTGGCTCACTCCTCAGCTATGAGCCTAATGTTACTCTGTGCACAGTTCTTGTCTTGATTGTGGCTTTGGGGTTCATTTCTTATCTCAACCACTAGGTTGTGAGTGACAGAGGAGAAAATTCAGGTTTTTACAATCTCTTCTCGCTCTCTGTCTCCTCCCCTCTTTCTCTCTCTCTCTCCATACACACACACACACACACACCTACCACTGCAGGGCAGATGCTAGAGCTTTGGGTGGTCCAATGATGCACAACCAAACAAGATAATTCTTGGACAAGAAGAACTGATAACAGAAGTTTCCAAAAACAATAGTCTTTTAATCCAAAAGGACGGATTGCCAATGGTTCAGTGGTGGGGTTTCAGTCATTGGAACAGAATAGGCATGAAAGAGGCAGAAAATGTGGCAAAAGCTTTCTTTAAGATCTGTCGGGCAGGTCTTACCTACTCAGTCACACATAATTCTGTTGGGGCCATATCATTTTTCGTTTTCCTTAGGACAAAAACTTACCTTCATTGACTTAGAAGAGCAGCAAAAGTATCCATTACTTTACCAATTAATATGTGTGTGTGAGCCTGTGTGTCCGTGTGAATGTGTGTGTGTATGTGTCTGTGTGTGAGTGGTGTGTCTGTGTGTGTCTGTGTGTGTGTGTGTGTGTGTGAGAGAGAGAGAGAGAGAGAGAGAGAGAGAGAGAGAGAGAGAGAGAGAGAATGTGTGTCCGTGTGAATGTGAGTATGTGTCTCTGTGTGAACCGTGAGTGTGTGGTGTGTGTGTGTATATACAGCAGTGTGGAAAATCCAGAGGTTGACGTCAGGTGCTTTTTCAGTCTCAGTTCCAGCACTGCTGCCACTTAGCTGTGCAACCTAGGGCCACTCCCTGATACCCAGGCTCCCTCTCATGTAAGATGAAGATAAAAACAGAACCTCACAAGGTTAAGGATTAAACCCAATGTTGTACATTGAAAGGCTGGCATCACAGGGCCTGCCACAGTAAATTCAAATAACCAATCTTTGTTATTAATACAAAACTATTGCTGCAGTTGTTATGCAGCTTCATTCTCCATCCTCTCACCATGATTTCGACCCCTTCCCATGACCAGTTGTTGAGGTTTTTTTGTAGGATGGGAGGAACAACAACAAACAGATGTTCCCTATTGAATGAGGTAGAAGATATAGTTGAGAAATGGACCATGATCTCACGGATCAGAAAGGATCTCTCTAATATTTTTTTTCTTTCAGTGCTGGGGTTTGAACCTTGGACTTTAATCATGCTAGGTAAGTTCTCTACCACCGAGCCATGTTCCCAATCTGGAGCTACTGTACCCCAATGTTCATGTAACAATGCGGATTTGGAGTCCAGTCTTCTAGAACAAAAGGTGCAAGTGAGAAATCCCCTGAATGCACTGAAAACATACCATCAAGCTTCCCTCATGCCCAGTTTGCCTCCCCAGAGAGCAACACCATACTCAGCATCCCCATACATCCAATCTATTTTATACCAGGTTCTCAAAGCCTGGTTCAGGAACCTGCAGCTTTGCTGAACACACAGTTTCCCATCTTCCCCAGCCCCACCAGGCAGGAATTGCTGGGGTTGGAAGCCTGAGTTGTAACAAGTTGTTGTAAGGAGTCTATGTTGTAGTTGTAACAAGTCCTTAGCTGATTTCAATGCTGTTGCTGTTGCTGCTGCTCAAGCCCCTGAAAACTGTTTGACCTAGATCGGTGGTTCTCAACTTGTGGGTCTCAACCCCTTTGGAGGTTGAATGATTTCCCTCCCCCACAGGGATCACCTCAGATTATTGGGAAACACTACAATTCATAACAGTAGCATAATTGCAGTTATGAAGTAGCAATGAAGATGATCTTATGGTTGAGGTCACCACAATATGAGGAACTGTGTTAAAGGGTCACAGCACTAAGAAGGTTGATGTTTTTCATGTGGATGAATTCCTGCTGTCATAGTTCAATGCCATGGACTCTAGGAAGCCCTGTACTATGGAATCTTTCCTGAAGAATCATAAATAGCCCAATTCATGGATTGGGGAGATGTGATGTCACAGATAAGTGAGTGCTGAAGCCAGTTGGTATGTGGACCTGTACCTGTGTCAGAACATAGGATCTGAGAGGTTTGATGTCCTCCCTGAGAAGTACTGGGGCCAATAAAGGAAACAACCCAAGAGGCAGTCCACCTCATAGCAAACACTCAGTCTAAGTTCCAATACCATTTTGCAAATTACAACTCTGAAATCATGGTACAAATATTTGTCCTGGGCCTGAGAGCACATGGGGCAGTAGCAACCCTTCCCAGCCAGGACAGGTGAAGGACAGAGCTTTGTCCATAGTTCTCAAATTAAGCCTGCCTCTGGCTTTCCTGTGGCTTCCTCCTTTTGTAGCAGTCCAACCCAGCAAGGCCACCTCTGCCTCCTGCCAAAGGTGGTGGGCTTGGTGGCTCTTCGGTTGGCCCAATAGCCAGATCAGTGTGTAGTGAGCCATGCTGACTTTCTTTTCTTTTGTCTACTGAGAAACACTTGGGCTGTGGACTCAGGCATTGAAGAATACAAACATTTTCAGAATTCTACCCTTGAACAGTAAGCAGTCTGTCCACCAATCTATATATACCATGCACTTAATGGCTGCTCTGGGGACTGGTATCAGGGCCCAGGCATGTACAATATATCCTTTGTGGGGTATTTGGAGTTAGTAAGTGTTTAGAAACAGTCATGGTGCTTGGGTGTCACCATTTGCAAATGTGTGATCAGTGAGCATGTACTGTGGAAGCCTTTGTTCCTCCAGTTACTTACATTTTACAGAATTGTCACTGTAAATGGTCTCTGTAGTCCCCACATAGGCATCCCCTCTGAAGGCTGCGAGGGAGGACTCAGAAACCAAGAAACTTGGAGATCTGGAAGCCTGACTTGCATAAACTCAAAGAGGTTCTCTGTCTTTTTCTCTGCCTCCTCTGGCCCCATCCTCTCCTGCCTTTGGTACTACAACTTCTAAAATTCTAGAATGATTCAGAACATTTCTTTCTGAGGAAGGTATCAAAGGAACATCTATAGCAATGCTAAGATTCATTTTGGAACTTTACCCAAATATTAGCCAGCCAGGAACAACTTTCCAAAAATCTTACCTGTGCCTGGAGGAGCCCAGAGAGGAGGGACAAGAGTCAGGGTGGGGCCCCACAGGAGATGCCGTCTGGGTTAATGCTCCAAGACCCAGAGGAGGACAGAAGATACCAAAGGAGACCCTGGTACCCCGAGGGAAGAGGGGGCTGTCCTTTGGTGGAAGCATCACGTGCATGCTTCCAGAGTTTTCCACTGACCCCCTCAGGCCACCACAGTGGAAAAATCCCTTTATCTCCTTCTGTGCCTCTTCCACTTGGCTGGTTTGGGAGATTTTCCAGCTCAGTGAGCTGTGAACCGAGAGATAGGCTGCATGTGGCTTTCAGATCCCAGACCTCCAGCCTCCTTCCCCAGTTATTACGCTGGGGGAGTCAGCTAATTAATTAGGCGACCTTTGTGCGTGGCTGGGCACTGTGCTGGGCTCTGAGTGCAGGTGCTCTGCAGGCATGACCCCTGTTCACAGAGCGGTGGTGCACAAGCCAGCAGTGCGCAAGCTCCAATCAGAAAGCAGCAAGGGGACGGAGGGGGGCAGAGGAGGGCGGAGGAGGGGCGGGGATAGGGCCAGAACAAGCAGCCTGATGGCAGGCAGCTCCTCACGCTCTTTAGGCAGATTCATGTGATGTGACAGAAGAGATTTCGGAACTGAAAACATTCCTCCCTGAGACTTACACATGAGCGCCCGTGACTAAGCCACGCTTTGAAAGAGTTATGGTCCCACCTGTGCAGTGACCCGAGGGCAGCTGATCTGCTAAGAAACAGGTGTCTCTGCCCTGGAAAGAAATGTCCACCAGCAGACCCTGTGGAGGTCTGAGGGTGTCAAGATCTCATCAGTGGTTGGGCACCTACATGTGTTAGGCCAAGAGCCAGGGTCCTGGTTACTTTGCAGTGACATATCCCATTAATTCTTGGGGGAGCTTAGGAGAACTCTGTGTCTTTGGCTCATATCTCTTGGTGATTCTGGCTGACCACAAGGAAGCATTTCTCTGCAGCCATATGGACAGTGACCAACAATGAAGTGTGCTAGATATTTTGAGATGTAGCCTTCAAGATGCCAGATTGCACCAGGTGCTGTCTACTGCGCTCTGCTGTGTGAGGGAGTGGGCGCGTGCCCTTTTATGTCCCATCATGTTACCAGAGCCCACAAACGGTACAGCTTGTGTCCCTGAGGCAGTCAGTCAGAGTCCCTTGGAAGCACTCAGAGACACTCCTCCTGAGCCCAGGCTCCAATCTGGTGGCCAGGCAGGGTTAGGTAGCGAACGAACACGAACGGAACGAACGAAACCAACGAACAGCTACAAGCCGCAGTGCTTCCTGGGAGGCCCCTAACCTCCCTGTCGGTGAGCCTAAGCAAGCTGGAGTGAATAAGCTGGCGGGGCTCATGGATCCCCACAGCTTAGGCATTTGTCTATTACCTGCTGCAGCTACACAACAGAAGTCCCTTCTATTTCCATAATTGTAAACACTAGCCTACATTAGTTACCTGTGGCTGCTGCAACAAATGACCCCAACCTTGGAAGCTTAAAAACAATATATTTAGTTTATGTTCAAATGGCTCAGCACAGAAAGGAGTTTGTCACCAAGCCTGAAGACCTGAGTTAGATTTCTGGGATCCTCAGGGTAGGAGAGAACCCACTCCTATATGTATGACATCTACATACACTGTGACACAGGGACCACCAAATAAATAAAAATTAAAAAAAAATACCCTACACATTAATTATCTTGTAATTTTGGAGGTTAGAAGTCCAAAATCAGTTTCACTGCACCAAAGTCAAGATTTCTGGGCTGGTTCCTTCTGGTCCACTAGGTAGGAATCCGATCCTTACTTCTTGAAAGTCCCCGGAGTGGCTCACAATCTCAGACTTGAGGCCCTATCGATGCATCTCTGCCTTTGTTATCTTATTACCTTCTGCCTCTTGGCCCTCCTACCTTCCTGGTAGAAAGTTCCCTGTGTGAGGGCTGGATAGATGGCTCAGTAGTTAAGAACATACTGTTCTTGCAGAGAATCCTAGAGTTCGAGTTCTGGTACCCACATCAGGCAGCTCACAATTGCATGTTTCCCCAGCTCCAGAGAATCTGACAAGGCATGACCTCATACACAGACATACGAATGTACACACAACTAATAATAAGATTTTTTAAAGACCCCCTGTGTGGGGTTTGGGATATAACTTAGGTCATAAAGTACTTGCCTTGCAGGCAGAAGGACCTGCATTTGTTGGCTCCACAGAATCCATATTTAAAAAAAATGGGTGTGATTGTATGTACTTGTAATCCCAGCACTGCAGAGATGGAAAGGGGCCAATCCCTGGTGCTTGACAGCCGGCCAGTCTAGCCTCCTGTGTGAGTTCCAAGTTCAGTGAAATTCTGTCTCAAACAAATAAGAGAAGATGTTGGTGCCTGAGGAACAGCATCTGAGGTTGCTTTTTGGCCTTAGAATAGGGGAAGGAGGGTCAGTGAGAGCACTCAAGCTATTTGTCCTATCTGGCAACAGCTACAGTTTCCACAAATCAGGATACAGGTTCCTTTGAAGCCATCATTCTTCTTACCCCCCCACTCCCCCACCCCCACTCATCCTTCACTATCCTCTTGGTGGCTCTGAGAGGATCAGACAGGTTAGGCAATTTGCCAAAAGCCACCCAGCCAGAAAGTGGTGAGGAGGTGATGTGGAATGCAGGAGCCGTATGATCCCAACTTAACAAGAGTCTTAACAGTCAGAGGAGGCCAAGGCCCTGCCACTCAACAGAGACCGGCGGCTTCCCTCCCACTCACTTCTCCAGCCCCCAAGCAGCCCTTTGTTTTTCTAAGGAGCTGAGTATTTGTCTGAGCACAAAGAGGACACCTGCAGACTGTCCTAGTTCAAGAAGTGACCCACATTAGAAGAATAGAGCCAAGCAGGCCACAGCTGGCTCCAGTGCCCCCATCCCCACCCCCACCCTCCCCCCAGCCTTTATGACAGTCCAAAGGTTGCTGGCCCAGTGTCTCACATGTGGCTTGGTCAATGATTTTTCTCAATTAGCCCCAAAGTGCATAACCTTCTTATTACCTAGGGAGATGCTCTATGTTCAGGATATTCTCAGTCTTAATCCAACAGCAAAAGAAAAAAAAAAAAAGTTTTGTCTCTTTGGCACTGTGCCAGACCCCTCCCCCAAGGCTATTAAGTCAACATTGACTTGTTTTAAATGAGGCACTGTTGATACAATATTTAAATGGCATTGAATGGGGCTGACAGACATTAGGTATTTTCTCAAGGACATGTGGACAGGCAGTCGAACCTGCCAGGAATAAAGCACGCTTGGGCCACACTAAGATATACAGTGACTCACCAAAGCTTGCTGGGCCAGCAGGCTGGCTGAGCTGTTCAGTAATTCGAGGGTTAAAGAACAGTTAATCACTGGGCAGGAAGCTCCAGCTGCCATCCCAGGCACCCTCCTGGCCTGGCTTCTTGCGGCAGTCCCCACCTGCCTCCTGCCCAAGTGTGCCCAGGAATGAACCAGACACCCTCGGTTGAGTGAGAAATAGGTCACAGGAAAATGTGGGTCTGGGTGGAAAACCAGACCTCTGTGAAGAGAAATAAAGCTGGAAGCCACGTTTGCCTTGCTGAGGATCAGTTGTGGATCAGCCTCTTTGAATGCAACAAGTGAGGGGCCCATCCCAGGGGAGCAGGGCCTTCGGAAACCAAAGTCAGGAAGGCTCCTCCCTACAGGTGGGAAGAGAAAAGCTCACACTGGTTTTAGAGATCAATTACACATAACAAAGTAAAGTATTACACATCCATGGACCTACCATCTCACATTAAAATATTTAAGACATTCATATTTGGGAGGGTCACATTTACACACTTTAATCCCAGCACTCGGGTGGCAGAGGCAGGCAGATCTCAGTGAGTTCGAGGCTAGCCTGGTTTACAAAACTAGTTCCAGGATGGCAAGAATTGTTACACAGAGAAAACTTGTCTTGAAAAACACAAAACAAAACAAAACAAACAACAGTCTAATTAATAAATTCCAAAGGTATTACTATGGGAAGGTTCACAACAGGGTTTTTTCCTTTTTCTTCTCTTTCTTTTTTAGACAGGATCTAACTGTGCAGCACTGGCTGTCCTTTAACTCTGTAGACCAGGCTGTCCTTGATCCACCTGCCTCTGCCATGCAAGTGCTGTGTTTAAATGATGTGCCATTATGCTCACCCCCCCCATACATTCTTAAGGAGGATTTCCTTAAGGTGTATTTCTGCTAACTTTTGCTGGGCATGCATAGCAAAACACCCCCCAAAACCTAAGTGACTTAAAACAATGACTTGTTTGTGACCTTAAGTGGTTAGCCTGAGAGATCCTTTTCGGGGTCTCTCCTGGCATCTTTCCCAGACTACATCCCACCCAAGGGTGCTGAGAAGAAAGGCTCTATTGGGTAGTTTGTGCTGGTGGTGGGGCTGAAGCATGTGGTTCCCTTCTCCTGGTTCTCTTTCACACAGCTCTCATGTGTCCAACAGGCATGTTGTGAACACAGGGTTCCCAGAGGACAAGGATAGGGGCTGCATGGCTTCTAGACCTTCAGTTCCTCGATTCATGTGCTAATGCCTCGGCTACATTCTGCTGGCCAAGTCAAGCCCCAGGTATAAGCCAGACTCAGTGTAGAAATGGAATCTATCCACTGATGGGTGGAGCTACAAAACCAGGGTGTAGATCCAAGGCTGTGAGACTCACTGAGGCCATTATCACCCTGATCTGCCATAGGACTGGACATCCCTTTTATTCCTTTTCTTTTCAAACAGGGTCTCACATAACCTAGTCTGGCCTCAACTCACTATGTAGCCACGGATGACTTTGAATTTCTGACCCTCTTGTTTCTACCTCCCCAGTGCTGGGATTACAAGCATTCATGATGGCATGGTTGTATATAGTACTGGAGATAGAACCTAGGGCATCATGCATGCTAGGCAAGCCCTCTACCAACTGAACCCCAGGCCCTAATCCCTTTTCTAATATGCACATAGGCCCAAGAAAGGCAGCCAGCCACTGTCTTTTCAGAATATTTACCTTTATATTGGGCTGGTGAATGACTTCTGGAACAGTTTGAAGAATATGATAGGGGGGAGGGACTATCCTTTAAGTGGCCATAGTGACATGGCTATGACCAAAGCAAGCTAAAGAGTTACACAGGGAAGTAGAGGGATCCTCCCCACCTTTGGGTAGAGCAAGTCCTGAGCCTCAGGGTCATCATTCCTGCCCAAGCTCTTCCCCTCTGCTAGGGTTGCCATTAAACTCCTTAATGATGCTTGACCTTTATGACCCATCCATGACCTTCATAACCTCTCCATGACTTATGCTGAATGGCCATCCAGAAAGACATTTCATTGTCGTAACACATTAGAAAAGAGTACACATGTCATCAGGGTAGACACACATGTAAAAGAGAAACCAAAATTTAACACAGGTAACTCCCCCTCCAGAATCCTTAAAGTACCACCATCCATATCTCCACCATCCTCCAGAATCCTCAAAGTCCCACCACCCATCCTGCTGCTGGCTCTGACAGCCCTGGCCACCCAGGAAGAATCTGTGTGTTTTGAAGGTACCAGGTTTTCCTGCATGTGCTGTCATCCAGATTAGAATCCTCAACTCCCAGCTTCCTTCTCTTTGTTCTCCCAGCAGGTTTATGTTGTAGAATTTGTACATCACAGGATTTCCCCATTCAAGTGCACAGGTCAGTGGTGGTCAGCACACTCATAGAGCCACACAACTGTCATCACACTCAGTAGTAGTAGTACTTTCCTCATTCAAACAGAAATCTGTATCCTTTGACTCTTGTCTCAAGTCTCCCTTCCCTCCTGTCCTCAGCCCTAAAAAACTCTAACTGGCTTTCTGCCTAGAGAAGTCCCACCTCTTAGTATTTTCCTTTTGTTTGATTTTTTTTTTTGGTGTATTTTTGAGATAGGCTATTATATAGCTCAAGTTGGCCTAAGGCTGATCTTGAACTCCCAATCTCCCTGCCTCCACCTCTCAAGAATTCGTATTAAAGGTGTGTACCACCATGCCCAGCTTTGGACATTTTTCCATGAACAAAATCACACAAGACGTGGGTTTGGTGACTGTTTCTTTTACCTAGTATACTATTTTCAGAGTTCATCCATGTAGTAGACACAGGTCCTCCATTCCTTTATTTTTGCCAGGGATTAAGCCAGAGAGAGCCTTGAACATACTAAACATATGCTCTACCACTGAACTATACCCCCAACTGGAATAATATTTCATTATAAGGCTTGCCCACATTTCATCTTTTCATTCACTTATGGATGGATAGTTAGGCTTTTCTATCTTCTGGAACTTATAAATAATATTGCTATGAACAGTCATGTGTAAGCTTCTATGTGGACATGTGGTGTTTTAGTTTCTCATGGGTGTGTACCTAGGTCATTCTAGGAGGAACTATCGCTTTACATTTCATATCACGTTCCTACTTTATATATTTCCATTGGCAGTGCATAAGGATCTGAGTTCCCCACATTCTCCCATAATTTTTTTCTGCTTCTCACTCCTATTTCTGATGTTGAATTAAGCATCCTCTCTCTGGGGAGGGCCCACCTTTGGGACCCCCACCCACCCTCCCACAGGTTCTAGACCTCTTTATTTGCTTTACAGTTGCAAAGAACTGCCCTCTCATCAGTGTACCCAGCTACCCTCAGTGCCTCAACAACCTTCACAACTGTCCTTTTCAGACACAGGGGCTCCATAACAACAGATACTGTGTCTTTTGCTCACTTTTGCAGCCCTAACTCTTGGCTTGGCTGCAACTCTGGTATCTGTGGAGTCCAGATCAGGAGCACAAAGGTTACATGACTCAGAATCATAAAGATCATCAATGTTGCCTTTTCTCCTGTTCCTGCCCTGCCCACATAGCAGCCATCAGCTGTGTGTGACTGGTTACTGGCCACGACTGCCAAGCAACATTCTATTCTGTTTCATTTTGATACATTTAAGATATACATACATGCAAGTAGGAAGAGCAGGTTACCAATGATACTCCAATACAGACGGAGCTCTGTTTCCCTGGCCTGGAGTACGGCATCTCCTGGCTCCTGGGAGTTTTGGGGGTGGCCCAAACTGAGCCTGAGTCATGGCTAGTTCTACTTGTACAGGAAGGCAGAGGGTCTGGAGAGTGTGGCATCAGGAAGGGCTGGTCCATGTTCTAGGGTGAGCACAGAGCTGTCACTCCATTGACTCCCACTAATGGCTATTTAAACGTAAAGCAGCAAGATGGCAGAAAAGTCAAAACCCAGCTTCTTTGTTGCACTAGTCATGCTCCAAGCACTTAGCAGCTGCACATAGCTTGTGGTTACCACATTGGGCAGGACAGACATATGGTATTTTCATCTGAATAGGAAGCTCTGCTGGCTAGCCCTGCTTTGGGGCTTCCTTGGGGTTTTGTTCTCTTTCCCTGAAATCTCCTCTACTGTCAGCTAGCAAGGCCATGGATCCACTCATCAAAATATCACATCTTACATCCATCCTGTGGGAGAAGTTGGGTCAGTCTGGCCCTCCTCACTGCACCCGTCCTCTGAGAGCTCACAAGCCTAGTGCTTCCCTCCCCAACCTCGGCTTCCTCTCTTCTGGTATTGCAAGACATAATGGTCAGCAGGACACAACACCTCTAAAAAGAGGAGAGTTAGGTGTGGTAGCTTAATCCTGTAATCCTGAGGCAGGAAGATTGTGACTTCCAGGCTAGCCTGGGCTACATAATAAGATGCTATCTCAAAAAGGAGGTAGGCAGGCCTGGAGTGGTAGTGCATGCCTTTAATCCTAGCATCTAGCACTCAGGTGGCAGAGGCAGGTGGGTCTAAGTTCGAGGCCTGCCAGTGAAACCCCATGTCCAAAAAAAAGGAAAAGAGGTTGAAGGTTCTCTTTCTATGCTGCTGTCTTCTCCTCTTCCTCCTCCTCCTCCTCCTTCTCCCCCCCAAGTATGTGTGCTCCTAACTGTTATTTTTATTTATTTAGGCATTTAGACAAGGTCTCAATACATAGCTCTGGAATTCATATGTAGACCAGGCTAATCTCAATTTAAACTTGAAGAGGTCTGCCTATTTCTGTCTTCCAAGTTCTGGGATTAAAGGGATATGCCACCATACTCAGTTTTTTGTTTTTGTTTTTGTTTTGAGATGGGGTCTTTCACTGATTGGTCAGTTAGCTCCAAAATTTCCTGCCTTGGCCTCCCCAGCAGTGGTGGGGTATCTGGCTTTTTATGTGGGTTCTGAGGATGCAAACTCAAGTCTCCTGCTTGTGTGGCAAGCACTTTACCCACTGAGCCATTTTCCCACCCCACAATTCATTCTTACTCTGACAAGCCTGAGGTAAAGTAAGCCAGTGTTTATTTCCTCAGCACCACCACTCCTGCTTCACAGGCTCAGCTGCTCCTCGGCTCTCCAAAATCACCATCTGTGAATGCAGCCTCGAAGACCCAAGGGAACCACTGGTCCAACTATCTCATTCTGCATCCGGCGCCAAGAAGGATGCACCAAGCCTACATGGCATCAGTCTCAACCTTCACCAAGTAAAAGTAACTCCAAGCGGCAAGTGAACAACAGGAATAACATTTATCAAGTGTTTGCGATATGTTTAGGTACTTGACAAAGCCACCACGGTTTGTTTAGCACCGCCAGCACCAGCATCAGATTGGATTCTGAGGCAGAGAGTTTAGCTGACTTGCCTAAGGCCACACAGCTAGCAGAGTTGGGACCCAAATCTAGGTCAGCTGGAACCTGAAAGTTGCTATGTTTCAAGTGAATCTACAACCATCTTCTGAGGACCAAACTTTCCTTCTCCAGGGCCTGGGAGATGAAGTGAATGATGAGAGAATCAAACAAAGGGTCAGTTCCAAAAACAGCACATAGGACGAAACACTGCCCAGTGCCCAGGCCCACTGCTTTGGGCATTGCAACCATGCGTCATAAACTCAGAGTCAATGAAGCTTCCCCTCATGAGAAGAGCTCGTGAGAGTCTCTTGAGAATTTTTTGTCTCAAGAATTGTACTTCCCAAGTTCAGAGAGTGTATGATTGGACTCCTTGCCTCTCACCCCAGATGTGCTAGTTTCATTTTCAACCATTAAGCAAGAAGGAGACAGTGCTGCAAGGCGTGTGTTCTAGTTTCATTTCTGTTGCTAGTATGCAAAGCAATTTTGCAGAGGAAAAGATGTACTTGACTCACACTGCCAGGGCAGGAACTCAAGGGAGACCTTGAAACCAAACCCATAGAGGGATGCTGCCTGCTGGCTCATTCACAAGCTTGTGCTTAGCTAACTTTCTACTACAACCCAGGACTGTCTGCCCAGGGAATGGTACTGCTCACAGTGGGCCGTACCCTTCTACATCAACTAGCAAGAAGACAATGACCCACAGACATGCATGCAGGCCAGTCTGATCTGGGCAATCCTCGGCTGAGACTCCCTTCTCAGAAGTCTCCAGACTGTGTCAGGTTGACAGATAATGCTAACTAGGAGAGTGAGTTGCCAATTTCAGCCACTGGAATTCTGGCTTCCAAGTTGGAGGTCAACTGTGCCCTCTGGTGGACAGGAGTGGACTCTTAGAATTAGAGCAAATGGTTCTTCCATGGGAACCTTCCTTCCTTCCTTCCTTCCTTCCTTCCTTCCTCTCCTCTCCTCTCCTCTCCTCTCCTCTCCTCTCCTCTCCTCTCCTCTCCTCTCCTCTCCTCTCCTCTCCCTCCTCTCCTCCCCTCCCCTCCCCTCCCTCCTCCCTCCCTCCCTCCCCCCTCCCCTCCCTCCCCTCCCCTCTCCTCTCTTTCTTCTCTTCTCTCTTTCTTCTCTCTCTTTCTCTCTCTCTTTCTTATTTTCGAGACAGGGTTTTTCTGTGTAGCTTTGGAGACTGTCCTGGAACTCACTCTGTAGACCAGGCTGGCCTCGAACTCACAGATCCACCTGCCTCTGCTTCCCAAGTGCTGGGATTAAAGGCATGCTCCACCACCACCCAGCTTCCATGGGGGAGCTTTCTTGTGGAGACTGTATTGATATTGTATTAGAGGATGATTTTTTTTCTTCTTATCACCCAGGGTGGTTAAACAGATTCCTAAGCCTGTTGCTTTGTGGGCATGGGAGCACTGGGAAAGAAGACGTGTGTGTGTGTGTGTGTGTGTGTGTGTGTGTGTGTGTGTGTGTGTGTGTGTGTGTGTTACAGTGAGGATCCCCACAGAGGAATGAAAGCTTCTAGACTGTAGTCCTTTCTAGCATCATCTACAGATCTCCTGTACCACACATGCATAACCCATTTTGAATGAAAAAACAAAACAAAAAAACCTAGGAGAGACCCAAAAACCACGCCAGAGCGTCTCCCCACCAAGCTCCTCAGTGATGGTGGCTCTGTGTTTTTTCTCTCATTGTTCTTCAGCAACCTGTTACTAAGCAACACTGATTTTTTTTCTAAGGAGTGAAACAACTATGCTTGTCTGATAAACTGCACCTCCAGGCAACTGTGGTCAAATCTGTTAGATGCTGTTGGATGAAAGTGTGCGGCTGCAAGGGATGCCTGTGATGATGACCATGGGTTGTCAACTTGACAGGATCTAGAATCACCTATGAGACAGGCCTCTGGGCTACATGAGGTGGGAAGAAGACCCACCCTAAATGTGGGTGTCATTTGTGGGCCGGGGGCCCAGAATAGAGAGGAGAAAGTGACTGAACATCAGCATTCATCTATCTGTTTCCTGACTGCAGAGGTGACATTGCCAGCGGTCTCAAGCTCCTGATGTCATTATTCACCTGCATGATGGATGGCACCCTTGAACTGTGAGCCAAAACAGCCCCTTCTTAACTTCTGTTGCTTCTTGTCAGGATCACAGCAACAAGAAAAATAGCTAGTACGATGGCCACGGTGTGTTACTGTTTGTAAAATAGTCAATCAGATTCCATGGCCAAACTAAAACTAATTGGTGATGATGGAAGTCTGGGTGTGTTTGCTGGAATGAGGGAGCCTAGGTGAGGCTGGCTGGGGCATCCAGAACCTGACCATTATGGGTTTTTATTTATTTTTTGTTGTTGTTTGTATTTTATTTTATTTTATTTTATGGTTTTTTGAGAAAGGGTTTCTCTGTGTAACAGCTCTGGCTGTCCTGGAGCTTGCTTTGTAGACCAGCTCCAAAGCCTGGAGCTGGCTTTGAACTCACAGAATTCTGCCTGCCTCTGCATCCCAGGTGCTGGGATTACAGGCATGTACCACCACTGCTCCATTATGTTTTGATATGAGCAGTGGTCCTATGTGTCCACATAGTGGGTTCTTTTCCCATTGATTTTGAGCTTTGAAAAATAGAATTTGCATCAGAATATCCTTTGTCCAGGTTACTGAGCGTTTATGGGGCCATGATACCCTATAGACTTTGTGCCTGAGTGAGCGTCTCACTGGTGTTCATATTAATCTGAATTACGAAGGCCATGTTTTCCAATATCTACCCCACAGTGTCATATGTATTTCCAACTCTATTAAACCCTTGCTGTGTAGCCTAGAGGTGATAGCTACCCCAGTTTCTCTCCTCTCTTGTCTCGCCGCTCCCATTACTACTTCTCATTGACTGGACTTGAACAGGCACAACAGTGTAGAAGTGTGGGAAGCAGGAGGGAGGGAACAGTCCTGAAAGCAGGCTCCCAAAGTCCAGCTCTTTAGCTGTGACTCTTCCCACTAGGTCTGCCTTCCACGTTCTCACCAGCCCTTCCAACCTTCTGAGATTCTCTGCTGGGGAGAAAACTCCCTCAACTGTGTCTTTCCACAGCAGCCATCAGACTGAATGTAACCCCCAAAAAGTGAGGGTTTGCACAACACCCTCAACTCTCCACATTCTCAAAGACAACAGGTAACACAGAGAGGTGGACACACCCAAAGGTGACCCTTTGTACCCTTTTAGGGAAGGGTTTAACTTCTAACCCAGGATGTCCCCGAGAACTGCAGGACATTGTGTAAGGCTATTAGTAGCTACTTAGGCTGTTAGGCATTTAGCTGCAAGATTAGCCTGTCAACAGCCTGAGAGAATTGGACGTGAATTTTCCCCAATCATATCTTTGGATGAAAATAAACACAGATTACAATAACCTATAATTCGAGCGCCTGAGCAGAGGACCCGGTGGGACTAACAAGCACAAACAGCTGGGCTCCCCTGGTTAATGTCGCTTTATTTCCTCTTATGTAGACAGGTTGGTCAGGGCTGTGGGGAATCCCATAGATTCCTCTGAAAACTGTCAAGATGCTGGGAAAATAAACGCAAAGCTGGCATAGATTGGGATGCCCAGGGTTTGGATTTTCAAGGCCTGAGGTAAGAAATAAAACAGAACAGATGATAATTTCAGGATGAGGTTGCTGTGCCCACGACAGCTACATAAGCTCCTGGTTCCCAGTTCTGGCTACATCAGAGTAGTCTACGGAGAATATAAACAAAATTTAGTCATAATGTAGGTACAGTAAAGTGTATACATCTTTGGGAGTTGTCCCAAGGCCACACCTGTGCTGTCACTGATCAAGGTGAAGCACACTTCAGTCTAGCCTGTCCCCTCATCCTCCAAGAGCATGACTGTGATGATTCCAGTCCCCCACCCCCACCCTCACTCCCACCTCACCCCACCCCCAACCCCACCTCACCCCCACCCCCACCCCAGGAAATGCCTTGGGAAGCCTTTATAAGCATTAAACCCAGGCCCCACCTGTGGAGCATTTGTCTCACCACTTTAGTGGCCTCCCTGATCGGCAACAGGGGCGGCTCAAAGCCTCAGGTGATTCTAATGTGTCCCCAAGGTCTGGACAGAGAATGACTCTGTGGTTTGTGGTACAGCAACATTCTCAACAGGTCACCAGCATGAGCCCCGACCTCAAACCCACAGCCTAAAGAGCTCCTTTGTGTTTTTCTGGCTATTTGGGGAGTGGCTGCTAGGCAGGTACTAAGTCTACCTAGATGTTGGTACTACCCTAGGGTTGACCAGGTTCTGTCCTCCTGGGTTAGCCCGGGGGGAGGCAGGAAACCTGAGAAGGATTTCAGAGGAACTGATGAGCTGTGACACCTTACATCTATACATAAACACCTTCTGACATTTATAAGATGGGTCTGCTGTGCCCCTGATTTGATTTGTTAGTGTCATCCACAACTACTGCTTTTCATTCTAGCCGGTTTTTCTTTGGTATCATTTGGACCGTGCTCATCCTTAAGAAACTGAAAACAATACTCTGATAGGTCACTGGTGGCTTGAAGACAGGAATGCCCAAAAAGGGGTGAGGGAGGAAAGGAGCAAAAAGGAAACAGAAGAGAAAGAGAAAAGTCAGGCAAGGGGGATGCTCACATGGCTTTTGCAGCCGGGTTTGATGAACCCAAACTTCTGTGTGATCTGGTTTGTCCTGAACTCCTGCCACTTGCCATCCACCAGCGTCTGGGCTCTGATCTCATACTTCACCAGGCGCTCAGCTCTCAGGCTGATGGCACTGTGCTCACAGATGGGGGAGGGGCAATCCAAGTCGGTATGTCTTATCCTCTGCAAAGAAAATGGCCCACCCTGTGTGACCCTGTGACCAGGGTGACCAGAGCTAGCAAACAGTTCCTGACACAGAGCCTTCCTGTTTCCTTCGAAATACAGATAGCACAAGGCCATTCGCCAAATGGCATAATTTCCTGAGGGCCACCGATGGAACCCTGTGATGTCTGAGACCTTTCCTTAAGCAAACCACTTTCAGTGGACCAGGGCTTGGCCACTGAATCAGGCTTCCTTATTGTTTTGCTGGGATAAAGCTCCAACAGTGTATACATTAAGGGCCGATGGTGGTGTTACAAAACTCATCTCTTCTGTTCAGTCAGGAAGATGCCTGAGGGCCTGGTGACCAAGAATGGAGGACCCAGGAGGAGGAGGGACTTGCTGTGGGGACACATTAGAAGGTGGTGGCCAAACTGGGACTAAAACTCAGATTTCATCATTTGCTCATTCATTTATCCATCCTCTTATTCAGTCATTTAAATTTTCCCTAGGTTCTAGACATGGTGACTGGCAGTGGAAATAAAAAGCCACGTGAGAGATGGTTTCTCAAGGAGCTTGGCATTGAGAGAAGAGAGATTTCTAATCAAATTCTAAATGGAATACAGCAGTCCTTCACCACAGCACCCATCACTGTCACTACCCTCACTGCTAAATATACGAAGTACTAGGCTGGGAGCAAAGCTCAATGGTATATATAGCAAATGCTTAGAATGCACGTGGCCCTGAGTTCCATCCCTAACTACCAAATTTCCAATAAAAATACACAATGCTTTCTATGCCAAACAGGTTGCAAGCCCTTTGCACAATTAACGCATTTAATACTCCAAGGTTGACCCTATTACTGTATTTTGTCTTTTTTTTGAAAGATTTTATTTATTTACTATATATACAACATTCTGCTTCCATGTATATCTGTACACCAGAAAAGGGCATCAGATCTCATAACAGATGGTTGTGAGCCACCATGTGGTTGCTGGGAATTGAACTCAAGACCTTTGGAAGAACAGTCAGGGCTCTTAACCTCTGAGCCATCTCTCTCTCCAGCCCATGTATTTCATCTTAAAGGCAGGAGGATCATGGGACTTGTTGAACGCATGCAGCTTGCCAGGCAGTCTAACTGCAATTTGCTGCCCTTAAACAGTCTTCTTCAACCTCTCCTGAAAGCTTGAGGAGAACGCTGAGACATCCCTCCCTTGCCTGGTTCCTCAGATGTCCCATACACTGCTCTGTTGTTACTTTAGACAGACTCACCCCTCTCCTACTTATAGTCACTTCTTCAAAGACTGACCATGGGCACAATATCCACCGTTATGTACAGACTGATGATGATTTGACTTCCAGAACAGTCAAGTTGAACCCTGACTTCGTAAAGAGGCCACATGACATGAAAGGGAAGTCACTCAGAGTTGACAGCCTTATCTCCTACCCGTCTCCACCTCCCCAGCTGGTTTCGAAAATCACATGGCATCACATGCATGAGTGTGAACAGTGCTTTACAACACAGTCTGTATGAATGATGAACTAATGATTCCTTGATTCCTTTTAATCCCTTATCAATCAGCTGGCCCTTGGTGGCTGCTTCAGAGGCATGCCTTTCCCATGTTCCTGCTTCTTACCTGCATAGAAAAACTGTAAGAGGTACTATCATGTTTGATTCCCTTTATCTCAAAGAAGTATCCATATATAGAAATCGTTTCCGAGTAAGTGGTATATTCCTACATTGGGAAAGAAAAGCAACCACGTGAAAGGGGAAATTCCATCAGCATTCAAAGGCAAGAGGATGCAGCAAAACTAGAGTGACTCACTCAAAAACTGTCACTGTTCAGAAATAGCTACTAACTTCTTCCAACATTTCTTTTTTTTCTTCATAAATTTTATTTAAATTGGAAACAATTTTATACATTTTATTTAAATAGAAATGATTTTATACATTTTATTTAAACTGGAAACCATCTAATTTCCTTCTCCCTCCCATGAAAATCTGTCAAGTCATTTGGGGCAGGACTTAGGCCTTCCCCCTATGGCAACTCTTGTAACAGTTTGCCCAACAAGCTCACACCTACTCTGAAAAGGCCACACCTCCTAGTAGTGCCTCTCCAATGACCAAACAGTCAAATATGAGCCAATTTCTTCCAACATTTCTAATCATTATTTTTTGCACGATTCTTTGGGAAGAAATAACGAGTTAGGTAAGGTCTTAAATGACCCATGTGCTGCTGTGCATTTTGTTCCAATGTGATGGAGATATGAGACATACCATACTTTTATGCCAAAAGATCCACTTTAGTGGGTCTCTGCAACCAGGTACTAGCTTAGTCTCTCAGATGATTAACTTAGGTCCCAAAGTCCCTGAAACCTGTGTTCTTTTAAGATCTCTGATAATTACCTTAAAGAAGTCATAAAACAGCATATATATATATATATATATTATATATATATATATATCTTGTTGCAATATAATAGAATATATATATATATATTCTATTCTATTGCAACAAGCCCACGACAGAGCATAGCCACCAACCCCAGACCATGTCCTACAGTTGAGCACTGAGATGCCTCACATTGCAGCTTCTTGGCCAACCATGGTTTTATTGAGATCCTCTGAACCAGCTACCAGAATGAGGCAGGTCTTACAACCTGAACTGGAGACTTGCTGAGCCTTTGGTAGCTGTCAATCCTTGTGTGTGGGTGCATGTGTATGTGTGTGTTGGGGGAGGGTATGATTAGTCCATGGTTTCCCCAGATGTTCCCTGCTTTTAGGAAGAAAACACTCAACTCCCAGGAAATCTCTTCCATCCTAGGAAAAATGGGACTGTTGGTCACCCTAGTGGGAAAATATGGACCACACACAGCTGACCGGACTGTCCCAGTCCTATGTTTTATGAACTTGGTTTTTTTTTTTTTTTTTGATAGCTCTACTACCAGAGGTCAGAGTGGTTGTGGGTGGCCCCACAGATCTCCTTTGCTCAGCATAGGAGGGATAGCCCTTCCCCTTGGTTGGGTCAAGTTTTCAGTACCTGCCTAAAGAGCAGCCCAAACCTCATGGCTTGTGTAGAAAGATCTTTCAGGTGGACCATGTTGCCCCCACTCTCCAGCTGGAAGGGAAACACATGAGGCTTACCTGATGCATGGTAAAACGTCCCTCATCACCTCCTATCCACCCACTCCTAGATCTCCAGGCCCCATGGTTTTATCTTCAGACATTTACTGAAAACCTACCATATTCAAGTACTGTTCCCAATGTTTCCAGAGTATGTAGAGGAGAGAGGAAAATGGCTAAGCAGTGTGCCCGGGGGAATAAAAGATGGAGGTCAATAGCATCCTCATGGGGAAAGGCCATAATCGAAAGTTCAAGAGTGAGCAGGATCCTTGCATGACATTCCACAGAGGAAACTGGAAAGTGGGTGTGGGCCTCAGGAGCCTGAGGAAGGATTGGGCAGGGTGTGTGTGTGGGGGGAGATGGAGCTGGGAACCTCCTCAGTGACAGTCTTTTTGGCCACTTTTAGAGAGGAGTTCTGAATTATATCCTGGAGAAGCAAGAGCTTTCTGTGGAGTTGTCTTCTAATGTACAGGGAGAAGGGCACTGGGAGGTCTGGTTCCAGCATCACAATAAGTACTTGTGGAGCTGGCTGAATTTTAACTCGTGACTCATGCATCTTCAGAACTTGAACACTGCCCCACTTTATCTCTGAAAATGCACCACTGGAAATGTACAAGGAGCAGGACAGTTTGTATGGACAATCCACAAAGCAGGCACGTGGGAAAACACTCATGTTTGCCAGTCACCGAAGAAATGCATATTTAAAGATGAAATGTCATTGTTCCCTCCTCAATTAACAAAAGTGGTTTGAAATTTAAAAATGCTCCATGCTGCCAAGTGTGTATACAGTGGGGTGAGTTCATTTCTTTCTACAGTGGGGTAGAGTCATTTGTTCCTAACATTTATTAATATGTACTAGGAACAAAACTGTACATATGCTATAGAGGCAGCATTTCTACTGTGGAGAATCTCCTACAAGCAAATAATTCAAAGTACAGAAAAATAAACTATTATGTAAAAACATGATCCCTATTGGAAGACAGTAGAGACAATGAAATGTTGTCTTTGGGTGATGGTCTGAGGGGGTTCTTTTCTCTGTAGTTTGAACAGTTTCAATAATAAGCACATTCATTCATATTTGTGTCTACTAGGGCGTAGATTTGGAGGAATGTATGACCATAGAGCTCTTCAACCCTGGATAAATTTCCAGATCAGAGGCCATGTGGCACCTCGCCCTCTCCCCTTCTCCTGGAGGAGGCTCCAGATATGCCCTGACCTCAGAGGCTCAGAGATGTCTATTGAGGAACTTAACTCCAGAAAAAGCAAAGCTGAGGAGGCAAGACAATTTGCTAGTTGCTTCCTTGAGAAGCCGACTCACTGCGTGATAATGGTTGGCTGTAACCCGGACCAGCCAGGACTCAGGGAAGAAATTAATGTGCTTTAACTCTTCCAGATCCCTGCCTTAAAGAAACACAAGGGGAAGTGGTTACAGGCTTATTCATAACGCCATCTCAAATGTCTGACTTATAGCAAGAAAAAGGGAGCTACCAGGAAACGAGAAAGGGCCAGTTTTCCTTTGCCAATACCTAAGAATCACTACGGTTGTATACAGAAGCCATTTATTTTTTTATACATACTCCAAATATATTCTTAAAAGAAAAACAACTTAAAAAAAGAAAAACAGCTTGCAGGACCAAGGAATTAGCCCAGTGAGCAGAGTGCTTGCCATACATGTGTAAGGATTTGAACTTCTGGGTGGACACCTATAGTCCCAGAGCTGGGGAGGTAGCAAGGAGATCCCTGGAGCAAGCTGGCTAGCTAGACCAGCCCAATTAGTAAGAGATTCTGCCTCAATATATAAGGTGGAGAATGTCCCAGTGTGTGTCATAAAAGGGAATTGAAAGCATTACCCCCAAGCCTGTTTGTTGTACCACATCAGTTCAGCCAATTAGAAAGCCAATAAATGGCAGTGACCTCTTTTGGCCTCATCCTATGCTCAGTATTCACCGCAGAAGGGGACAGGAAATAGAGTTGAGGTTAATATGCATAGTCTGAGCATGTTAGGAACCAGAAGCAGAGTAGCTCACAGATGTGTGGAAAGGAGACAGCCAGGCTGAGCTATGCTTTGCAACAAACTTTGAGCAGAAGTAACTGAAGACTTCTAAAGAACTGAGCTCTAGTTGATAAAGAAGCTAGATCCATGATACAGTATCAGGGAAGCCCATATTTCTTTCTCTGGAGAAGAACTTCAAGCATTTCAACTGCTGGGACCAATAGTTCCAACAGTTGAAATGCTTTTAAGAGAGAGCCAGTTTCTCTCCCAAACTGCCAAATGAGTGATCTAGAAGCTAGTCCCATGCAGCAGCAGGTGACTCAATTAGATAGCAAGAAAACAGCCTTGGGCATGAGTATATTACACAATTCAGGTGGTAGAGTGCTTGCCTAGCATGCATAACTCAACAGGGTCAGATCCCCAGCACCACAGAAATGGAGTGTAGGGAAATGTCTATTATCCTAGTACTTGGGTGGTGGAGGCAGGAGGACCAGAAGTTCAAAGTTATCCTTGACTACATACTGAGTTTGAGGCTAGCCTGGGGTATATGATACTCTGCTTCAAGAAAAAGGAAAGAAATGGGGGGGTGGGCTTTTGGTAGTGACACAGGCCTGTAATCCCAGAACTCAGAAGGCTAAGGCAGGCACCATCGCAAGTGTGAAGCCAGCCTTGGCTGTCAACTTGACACACTTGGAAAATGGACTCTCAATTGAAGACTTGCCTCCATCAGATTGATAAATTGGTATGTCTGTGTGGGCATTTTCTTGACTGCTAATTGATGTAGGAGGGTCTGGCCCACTGTGGTTGGTGCTGACCTTAGGCATGTGGACCTGGACCACATAAGAAAGCTAGCTGAATGTGAACCTGGGAATAAGCAGGTAACCAGCTTTCCCCAATGATTCCTTTCTATGCTTCTGCTTGAGTTCCTGACCTGACTTCTCTCACCAATAGACCTAGAAGTGGAAGCCAAATATACCTTTCCTCCCAAATGGTTTTGGTCATGATGATTTTTTTTGGGGGGGGAGCAGGAGGTCAAAACAGTTTCTCTGTGGCTTTGGAGGGTGTGCTGGAACTAGTTCTTGTAGACCAGGCTGGCCTTTAACTCACAGAGATCCGCCTGCCCTTGCCTCCTGAGTCCTCGAATTAAAGGCGTGTGCCACCACCACCTGGCAGTCCATGATGATCATGACAACAACAGAAAGAAAACTATTATAGACCTTTCTACCCATTGTGCTATCCATGGAACTTCTGGTTATCCCCCATTTTACAGGCGGGGTTATTGAGACAGATGTCATACATCTTGGGAGTGACAATCCCAGGGAGCAGTCCTGTGGCAATATCTGCTGGGAGTTCATCCCAAACACCCTTCCCATGCATATAGTCACACAGATGGTGACACTTACCACTGGTGATGCCATGCAGACGTAGGCAGAGGAAGAGTGGTGTCCAGGTCTGCCCTGCATCTTGTTCCAGAAAGCAGCACTTCTTGGAAAAGCTTGGAGAGAAGAGTAGAGAGCCTTCAGAAAACTCTTCTAGGGAATGCAGGAGCTACTGAAAGCCATGACCTAGAGACTAGTGGTTTCCCCAGTAGGACTAGGCAAGGCAGAAGTGTGGAAGCAGGGACCACTTAGATTGTACAAAGAGATGAGTGGTTACATTCCCCTCAACCTCTGAGCTGTGCACATAGTAGGTTCCTAGAACATACATTTTGAATGACTGACAACAACACATGCCACTCACAGGGGATTTCTCTGCATTTTCTCCTTTGACTTTCACAAATCTGTGGGACAGACAAGGTAAGTTCTGTCAGCTCTGTTTTACAGAGAACTGAGTGCTGGTCAGGCCTTGAACCCTCAAATTGAATATCTGACTCCTTAACAGATATTGCCTTTGCAGTAAGAACCAAGTTAGGCCTTTCAAAGCATTGATGGTAGAATTAAGAAGAACCTGAGGGCCAACTATGGGTTCCTGGTTTTACTACCAGTTCTGTGATGACCAGTGTCAATGTTAATGCTGATTAATTGCAACAAAGGCTGAAGGTCAGAAGTGGGTAGAGGAGGTCAGATTCCCAAGGGAAAATGTACTCATGGAGACTCATTCCTACCACCCTTGACATAAGGGTGATCAGTGAGCTGCAGCTTGAATACAGTCAGATGCAACCATAGCAGGGAAAGGCCAGGTCTAGAGGGAAGCATGTCTTCCCTCTGGGAAGCACTTGGGCCAGAAGGACTGCCAGCCAGGCCCTCTCTGTACAACCATCCTGTCTCAGAGAACTGGGGAAGAGCTTTGAGATAAGCATTTAAATCCCTGTGGGAAAGTGGAGAGGACACACACTATTATGGCTGGTCTGAGAGGTCGTGATCAGCTCATCAACCAACCAATATGGGGGCCCGGAGTCAGACACACCATGGTCCACTCCTGGCCTGGTTGTCCATTAGTCATGTGACTGAGCTTAATTCCCCTCTGTGGAGACAAGAGTCATATGTGTCTCCTTGGGTGGATGGGAGAAGCTGAGATGACAGTGCTTGGGAAGAACCTGGCACAGCTGCTGGAACCCAGCGAAGTCTTCTGTACCTGATAAGTCCTCCTAGGACTCAGTCATGTTGGGAATATGGTGTTGCTCCTGTTGGCATTCATCAACATTGCTGTCTAAACTCACAGAGATCCACCTACCTGGCAGCCTCTGGTTTTCTGAATTCTCAAAGGGCCTGTGGGTATGACCCACACTCTGGAACCAATTAGCCTCACTCTTCCCCTATGGCTTGGGTGGCATCCTATGTCTATGCCACCACATGGGGTCTAACCCAGCACCTTTCTGTCTGTCTTGATGGTGACAGCAAACTTCCATCTGATGTCACACAACAGGAGCAGGTGGGCTGCCAAGTCAGAGGACCTCCTGCCTGGCTATGCTGATGAATTCCAGGTCTTGTATGGCCTATCTTCCCAGCCACTGTGCTCTGTCCATGCACAGATCTTATTCGGCACTTACTTTTCAGGAGCAAATTGTCTAAGGTTCCTCAATCCTCAGGGATTGACCCCTTAGGGAAGACAGTTCCTGGAAACTCAAACACAAATAGGTCACCTCTGGATTCTGTTTTCAAGGTATGTTCTTCCCAGACCTCCAGAAAGGTGGTGCTTGAGGCAAATCTCCTTCTGAGGTCACAGACTGTAATTTTAAGGTCATTCCAGTCACAGTTTTCTTGCTTCCTCCTTCCTACTATCTGCTGGAGTCAGCTTCCCTTCCTAGTGAGTAAATGTGAGGCTCATGGCTCCATTGACCCTGCATTTCAAACCTGAGGTACAGACCTGAGGATTCCAACATGTGCTGTACCATGGAGGAATCTAGAGATGTTATACCTGGGTGTATTAATTACTTTTTGTTTGTTTGTTTGTTGCCATGACAAAACCTGAAAGAAACATCTGAAAGGAGAAAACTGTAATTAAGTGCAGAAGACCTAGACACCTTATGGGATCAAAGAGGCAGGAAATGGCCTCTTTACTCCTAACCCCAACATGGGGTAAACAACACAGTTCCATGGTGGTCCAAGGGTGCCACAGCTGCTCAATTCCTTCTGCCAAGGGCTTCATGGGTCCCTCTCCTCAACTCACTTCTGGGACATGAGCATGGTCGCTTCTATGTATCAGGGTTAGGCTTCTGGTCCAAAGCCCTACTGGAGTAAATGGCAGGTGTGGGATGTAGACCCAAGGGCCTCTATCAACCTGCACCTTACCCATGGATTTTCTATGCTTCCCCCATATAGGCTCTAGAAAAGAAGGGATTTGCGTCTGTTTTGCTTCTTCTTTCCTATGGTGCCTCTTGCAGTACTCAGCACTTATCTTGTAATGTGTTGGGCCGGTTGACCAGAATGATCTGGTTCTGCCAACCTTTCCCTCCTCCACTCACCCTCAATGTATGTAGTAGGAATGCCAGTGGCGTAGGTCCTTCTATAAGGACGTTTTGGCCTGGTCTGCTGTCACCATGCTCTTCTGTCAAGCCAAGCCCCATTAGTCAAACAGAAAGACCCAGTGTGATAGCTTTTTGACTGTGAAGACAGCTCTTGACACTTGAATCTGGTTTAATGACAGCCACAGCTGTCCCTTTGAAGGACCTTCTACGTCCAGGATCCTCAAGCTCCTTCCATCTCTCTAGGACATTGTAGAGTGTCTTGCTGCGTCTTCAGATTCTGAAAACCAAGAAGCTACTTGGAGAAGTAGAGGGCTGGGAAAGACTCAGAACCACAATACCCAGGCACCTGAGAAGAAGGAGACTCAGACTCCAGAGGGCTACGCTGAAGGGAAACTGAGGCAGAAGCTTCAGTAAGAGCAAGAGAAGGCATGGGTTGGGTAGAACTCATGGAGCTGGATGCTTAGACATCCTTGTCCCAGAATATGCTATCACCCCCACCCCTGGCAGAGGGTCTGGGGAGCTGTTCTAAGAGAGAACAGCTTAATGCTGCACACTGGGTCTGGTCACACAGGTCTGGGGAGCTGTTCTAAGAGAGAACAGCTTAATGCTGCACACTGGGTCTGGTCACACAGGTGTAATCATATGTGAAAATTCTCTGAAGGGTTGGGTGCTTTTCCACACAGATATTCTACAGTTTAGTTTCCAAAATTACTTCAGGGGCTGGCTCAGCAGTTAAGGGCTCTGGCTGGTCTTCCAGAGGCCCTGGGTTTGATTCTCAGTGCCCACATGATAGCTCGCAACTTCCGTTAACTTCAATCCTGGGGGAATCTCATACCATCTTCTGTAAGCACTGCAGAGATGTAATACATGCAGACACAATTCAGACAAACTCCTTATACACATAAACAGACAAACAAATATATTTTTTTTTCTAGACTGGGTTTCTCTGTGTAGCCCTGGCTATTCTGGAACTCACTATGTAGACTAGACAGACTGCCTCTGCCTCCCCAGTGGGATTAAAAGTGAGTGAAACCACCACCCAGCAATAAGTAATACTTTAAATGGACTTGGAAGTTTCCTGCTTCAGTCATTATCAAGTATATGGGCTTTACCAGCTGGTTGGTTAGCTTTTGTCAACTCAACAGAAACTAGATTTATCTAGGCAGAGACAACCTCACCAGAGGAATTGCCTCCATCAGATTGGCCTGTCGGCACATCTGTGGGACATTTTCTTGATTAACGGTTGATGTGGGAGCACCCGGAACACTGTGGGCAGTGCCACCCTGAGTAAGTGGTCCTGGGTAGTGTGAGAAAGCAATCTGGGCGAGCTAGTAAGCAGGATTCCATCATGGTCTCTGCGTGGCTTCCTTCCATGATGGCCTATAACCTGGAGGCTAAAATCAAGCCTTCTCTCTTTCCAGGTTTCTTTTGGTCCATGTTTTATCACAGCATCAGGAAAGCAAACGAATAAAAGCAGCTTTCCCAGATTCTTCAGGAAGTGGATTGGAACGAGGACTTTTCCTCATTGGAGGAAAGCATTAGCTTTGCTTACAGAGGCTTTCCTATAAGGAGATGTTAGGATTCATTCTAGACAGCCTGGACAGCCTGTCTACTTTCCCAAAATAAGCACTGGGAAGAAACAGCCTGTAAGGTGCCGAGGTATGTCTGTTTGTACACTCTTGTGCGTGTGTGTATAAGTGTGTGCGTGCATGTGTATGCATGTGTGTGTTCACATGTGTGCTTATGTGGGAGCACAGGCTCCCTTCCTACACTGGCGTACTTAGCAAAAAAGCACCTGGCTAAATCCAGAAACCTTCTGTCAAGTGTACAAGTCACATGTTACACATTCTGAAAGTTATTTGGGGGAGTGAATGAAACATTTTTTGAATGTCCATGAGGAAAAGGAAATGGAGGAGAAATAGCTCAAGACATAAATATCTATATCTGCCTCTAGCCTTTCTTAGGACGAGGCTGGAACAGGCAAGAGGGGAGCTACATGACTGCTGCACTTGGTTACTGTTCTTAAACTCCTTTAGGATGCCAGGCCAGCCAGACTGCTCCCACAGCTGTGGCTCTGCCTCTTCCCTGGTAGGCTGCACACCCTTGCTCTCTAGTATTTATGCAGCTTGTCTCACTGTGGCCGCTTTCTGACAGCCTCACATTGGAGGTCCCCATAATGTGGGTCCTCCGTGTCCACACCATTTCTTCTCAAGAAGACAGCCTAAGATCACTGTCATTTAAGTGATTTCACCAGTATGTACGCTGCCCCAGCTGAAGGTGCTATCCTCACTGCTAAGGCCATGGGCCAGCTCCGTGAAGCCCATCCATGGTAGACAGGTCCACACTTCAACTCCCTTCTAGGACATTTTCCTCATACCTTAACCACAGCTCCAGTGAGTCACTACATGATAGCTCACTCCCTATCTCCCTGTGTGAAGACAAGAGCTGACCTGCAGCCAAGTGGTAATTTTCCCTGGTGGGCATGACTCATTGGAAAGAGTGCCTCTGGGATATTAAAAGAGGGGGGAGGTTGGACTAAAACATTTGGGTTCCAAGCAAATTATATAGAAACAGAGCACAAATCAAGCTTTCCCCAAATAACAAGACAAGAAAAGAGTAGGGTTTGCAGTTAGCACAGTGCCCAGATGTTCCAGGAATGGATGAGATGTTTCAAAAACAATCCAATGAAACTTGGCTCAAACAGGTCAATTTGCTCATTGACATGTGAAGACATACTTATCTGCTAAGTTCCCATGTGCAAAGAACGTGCCTCATCATGCCAAGAGGCCCCGATTCCTGTTCCTATAGGAACATGGAGCAGAGAAGAAAGCAAGGTTGCCCATGGGCTCCCTTTCTAGAGCAGACTCTTTACAGCTCCTTGGAATAGTCTTTGGCTACAGGGTCACCACACTCATCCACCACCTTGGATGATATGGATGCTGATTTCACATTTAATATGGAAGTGTTATTATGGTTTGCTCTTAAATATTCCCCCTCAGCTCATGGGTTAGACTTGGTTACTAGGGATGGAGAAGCCTTCAGGTTTGAGCCTAGTGGGAAGAAATGAGGCATCTAATGTCTGCTCTAGGAAGGGATATCATGACCCTAATCCTTTCTTTCTTTTTGCTTCTTGGTCACCATGAAGTGAGCAGCTTTGCATCCACAACACAAGCCCAAAGGTAATGGAGCCGGTCAACCATTGAAACCCTTGCCCCTGAGCCAGAATAGACCTTAACTTGGGGAAATGGATCAGTAGGTAAAAGTGCTCACCATGCAAGCATGAGGACCTGAGTTTGGATCCTTAGAACCTATGAGAAGCCAGGCTTAGTAGCACATATGTCTGTACTGTAACCCACTGCTGCTGTGGAGCAATAGGAGGCAGAGACAGGAGAATCCCCAGAAATATGACGGCCAGCTCACCTGTTGCATCTAACAGCAAACAAGAGACTGTCTTATACAAGGTAGAAAGCAAAGACCAACACCCAAGGTTGGCCTCCACGTGTGTTCTATGGCACACACATCCCTGCACTGCACTCACACATAAGCCTGTGTGTACACACACACCTTCACACACACACACACACACACACACACACACACACACACACACACACACACACACACGAGTGGCGGGGGAGAGATGGAGAGAAAGATTAAAATGAACAAGAGCCCTTTAGTATTCTGCAGGTAAAATGAATAGAAAGTTTTCTCGGGAGTGCCCAGTAAGACACACTTAAAGGGCAAGCAGTATTATCACTCTATTAGTTTTTACTTGAATGTTGAGATACACTAACTTTAGGTCATTTAAGGCAAGAGAGCATCAAAAACTAGATTCATGCTAGGAAACTTCTGCCCATTCAAATGCTTTTCACTTTCCCAGAAAACCCAGAGTTTTATATACTATCTAAAGAGAAATATAAATGAAAACATCTGGCCTGATGTTTTAGGCCTGTGTAGCACGATCATTTTCCTGAACCATTCCTTTATGCATCATAGTTGTTACCGGGCACACCAGCTCCCCAAACATGTGGATATCTCATGGCAAAACAACCGTGTGCGATCAACTCTTCTGAGTGGTTTGAAGCATTCTGTCATCACAGGCTTCATCCCATGCTCTCCAGGTGATGCTAATGAAAATTACATTATGGATACTTTTCCTCTCACAATATTTTAAGCAAAGTAGATAGATACAGGGATGGCTCAGTGAGTAAAGGCCCTGGCCACCAAACCTGCCAACCTGAGTATGGGTCTCAGGGATTCCCACAGTGGAAGGAGAGAACTGATCTCTGGAAGACATCCTCCAACCTTCCTGTGCATTTGCAGCATGCACACCCATACAACAAATAAGTAAATGATTAGCTAATCAATTGAAAGGGTTTAAACCAAGATGCACACATTTTATCCATCAACGTGAAGGTGCGTTACCTGCTAAAATACGCCAGCATGGTCTCGTGGATTGGAATCACCTGGACCTTGCTGTTCATCTGCAGGTAAACCCACATGAGTAAGGTTTTCAGGAGATGGAACTCACTAAAGGTGAACAACCTGGTCAAAATGGACGATGGAGAAGACATGTCAGGACTGGGAGGGACAGGCCACTGGTAAGAAAAAGAAAAGAGTCTGGGGGTGAGACGAAGCTAGCCGGAGTCTGTAAGTGGCCTCAGACATGAGATGCTGAGTATCTTGTTCAGGGCGACTCAACTCAGCTGAGGGAGAACTAGGAACCAGATGCTGGGCCCTGAACTCTCTGTCACCGACCATGCTGTTACTAAAGTGATGTTCTCATTTGGTGAGCTCTCAATAAATGCTGTGTTCTCAAGTCATTACAGGTTTTAACTGTAATCCCATAGCACAGGCTTATGCCATTGAGAGAGATGCACCTGGCTTTGATAGCTGTTGAAGTTGGTCCTAGACTTGTTTTTATTTAACATTTCAATTTGTGTTCATTGTGGCTCTTTGCGTTACCTTGATTTTGATCAATTGCACACAGATATTAATTATATCTTAATAAGTCAGGCTATTCAGTCAGCCATTATCCGTCCTCGCCTGCTAAATTTTGCAGCCAAAGTGAGTTGTCTCATTGGCCTTACTGGACCTTGGCCTGGCTTGAAACTGAAATGAATAACTTATCTCAGGTCATGCCACTCTGGGCTCAGATCTCTGGGGTATGGCTGTGATCGCTCAGCTGTGAAAGGGCAAGCCTAGCCACTTCTCAAAATGTCAGTGGTGGAGACCTGAGAAGAGGACTCATTGTGTAAGCGTCCAGTTGTTGCTCTGTCACAGGGCAGCTTAGGAGGACACAAATTCATCATGGTTCTGGAGGTCAGAAGTACACAATGGAGTTCGCTGGGCTCTGATCATGCTGTGAACAGGATCGGTTAGTCCTTCCTGGAGGCTCTAGGGAGAATCTTTTTCCCCTTTGTGTCTTGGCACCTGGAAAGCTCTGTCATTCCCTGGCTTTGGCCGCTTCTTTGGCTGAGCCAGCAATGCAGCATCCTCTGACTCCTCTCTCTCTGACTCCTCCCTTTCACACATGGAAAGAGCCTTCCTGTGATACACTGGGCTGACTCCTATACCCCAGGGTAACCTCCAATTTTGAAGTCAGCTAATTAGAGGCCTTCATTCTACCTGCAACCCCAACTCACCTTTGTCATGTACTCTGATACAGTCACATGTTCTGGGGATTATGTGGGCATCCTTGAGCCATTACTGTGCTGACCACACACAGATAAAGTGCTCAGGACAGTGCCCGGCACATGACAATGTGCTCAGCAATGGCAGGTCTTATTCAAAGTGGCAGTGATGGTTGCAGAGCCCAAGCTGTGGCCACAGCAGCAAGAACCCACTATGCCACATGGTGTGATGACACACACACCTTTAGTCCCAGAACTTGGGAGGCAGAGGCAGGTGGATCTCTTTGATTTTGAGGTCAGCCTGATCTCCACGGTGAGCCAGGACAGTCAGAGTAACATAGTGGGGGGAAAAAAAGGCCACTGTAACCAAAGCCACTCCAGCCCTCTCTAAGGCCTCAGAATTCTGCTGGCTCAACTATCAAAGGGACTGTTTCAACACTTCTTAAACCCTGGTTATAAAATATGGCATAGACTCTTCATTCCCTACCTCAAGAGGTCATTGTAGGTGAAAACCAAGTTAAATCATGTCTCTAAAAGAGAATGCAAGTGCAACCCTCCCGCCTCACACACTATTTCTGGACACGGTATAATTGCTTCGTTCCTTTTATTTGTTTCCAGGCCACCTACAGATACACTGTCTTGAGTCTAGCCAGACAGATCCAAGTTGGTCACTGTCTGGGCCACAGCAGCAAGGCAGGAAAGGGAGGCACTTCTTAGAAGCAGATGCCACATCCCCATAGAGAATTTAGTCAGCTGGGTGGGGGGATCTGACTGTGTGGCTTCTAGAGTAGATGCTACATTTGTGGCCTTCAAGTCCAGAAAGTTTCTTGAGATCTTATTAAGGACAAGTCAGAAATAACAAGAGGGATGATCTAGGCTCCATCACTCAGATCCTGGCTTTTAGTAAGACATTTGCTGAAGTTGAGGTCTCTCCATTTAGGACAGCATCAGTCTCTAAGAGCATTTCCAGGCCTATCCAACCTGCAGCCCCGAATGCTTCATGGGCTCTAGAAGAGTGATGAGTGCAGACTGATATAAAATCATAAATTTATTGAAAAACATTGTGAGGTTATTTTGTTTTGTTTTATTTATTTATTCATTTATTTATTTTTTTAATTTCATTGCACACTCCTGGAACTTGAACATTGTAGATGACAATGCTGTCTCAATGTCAGCTGCCTGTGACATGGCTGCATTAGCCCCTGCAGGAAGTAACCACAAGGAGAACATTTGTACACACTTTTTAAATTAATCCAAGAGCTTTGGAGACTTCAATGCAGATGGAACTGAGTCTCCCATGATGTGCTTTGCATGTTCCCTGGTATTTGCTTGCAGCCTCCTCAGTGTAACTGATCCTCGTTCTTTAGGAGAAAATTGTTGTCATGCATAAGACACTGTCTTCTTAATCTATTTTTCAAGGAAAACGCTGCACATAAACAATAACCCTTCTTTCTGAACACTGACCTTGGAGAAAGCCACGCCCACATGAACGGGCTATGAACAAGGACATCCATTGCTGCTCTGTTTGTCATAGCAAAAATAAATAAATAAATAAATAAATAATAAAAAAAATAAAATGAAAGGCCTTTAGAAGAAGAATGAAGAAGAGATGGTTGTGGACTTGTTCCATAGAGTCCTGCACAGCACTCAGAATTAGAAAAATCTGATTAAATGCATCAGCCTGGGTCGGGAGGGAACACAATGCCTGGCTGTGAGTAGGTTGTGGTACCTCCCTACCACCATCAGGGTGCTGGTTTGCAAGACAAGATAATGCATTCTTTGTGGGTGTACAAGTGTGCAGATAGAGTTCACACACATGATTGGGGATGCCTACAGACATTCTCTTGTTTTTAGGAATGGAATAGCACTGAAGAAAAGAGGTGAGCTGCTTTGTTGGTAATATTTTGCTGTTATTGTTTGTCTTGGTTTGGTTTGGTTTTTGAGACAGGGTCCCACTATGTAGTTTTGGCTGGCCTAGAGCTTACTATATAGACAAGGCTGGCTTCAAACTCACAGAGATCTACCTGCCTCTGCTTCCTGAGTGCTAGGATTACAGATATGTGTGTCACTACTCCCAGCCTGATATTTTCTTATTTTCTTTCTTTCTTTTTGCTTTGTTTTGTTTTGTCTTTCAAGACAAAGTTTCTCTGTGTAGCCCTGGCTATTCTGGAACTCCCTCTGTAGATCAGGCTGGCCTTGAACTCAGAGATCTACCTGCCTTTGCTTCCTGAATACTGGGATTAAAGGTGTGCACCACCGCCACCCCCCAACAATTTATTTCTTAATTTATGATAAAATGTTACTATCTGTTCATTTAGAGAAGTGAACTGTTTTGTTTTCTATATAAAAACTTGTACAGTAAAATGGGCCAGAGAGATGTCTGGGCAGGTAAAGGTGCTTGTTACCAAGCCTGATGAGCTAATTTCTATCCCTGTGACCCACGGTAGAAGAAGAGAACTGATTCCCACAGGCCATCCTCTGACTCCATACATGTGCTGGGACATGTGTACACACACACACACACACACACACACACACACGCACGCACGCACGCACGCACGCACGCACGCACGCACACACACACACACACACACACGCACACACACACACACTTTTAATGATTTTATTGAAAAACAGATCAAAATTCTTATTGATCTTGACCATCATTAAAGGAACTGGTCTCATAGGTATACTAGGGTCTGGTGAGGGCCATGGCTCTGAGGTAGTTCTAACGTGGGTTCAAATCCAGCTCATTTGTGTGTGGGGTGGAGGAGGGAAACACAGCTTTGACTACCCTTCATTTCCCATGATCTCCATCTCCCAGGTGAAAACTGTAAATGAAAGGATTCAGCACACTGGGTTGCTGTGGTGCCGAACCCTCTGAATACCCACTTAGAGTGCTCTGTGTTTGACAGGTGCTCAATAATTGGTAGACATTGTTATGTTTGCCAGAGAAGGACTAGCTTCAGAAATTCCATGTGGGACAGCTCAGCATCACACACCCTGTCAGAGTGTGGGACAGGTATGACAAGGATGAGAGGGGTGTCCTTTTTTTCTTTACTTTAAACAATATTACATGTGTGTGTGCAAGCATGTGTGTGTGTGTGTGTGTGTGTGTGTGTGTGTGTGTGTGTGTGTGCATGGGTGCATGTGTGCCTGCATTTCATGGTATATATGAGTACAGATCACATATGTTCTGATATATGTAGAGACCAGAGAACAGCTCCGGGCACTCAGCTCTCACCGTCTACCTTGTTGAGGCAGTAGCTTCCTTGTTTCTACTGCTCTCTGTACCCCAGGCTAGCCCTTGAGCTTTTAGGCTTCCACCACCCATCTCATAGCAGGAGATTACAGATGTGTGCCTACCACATCCAGCTTTTTACTTGGGTTCTGGGGATGAACTCAGGTCATCAGGCTTGCACAGCAAACACTTTTTACCTACTAAGCCATCTCACCGTGTCTGTTTCTTCAGGGAACTCACAAGATTCTGAGCTTCCCTGGGTCACAGGTAGGAGGTAGGGGATATTGGAAGGCAGCTACGCTCACCCCTATACCGCCAATACAGATGAAGCAGAGGATCTTGAAAACATAGGGACTGGGCCCTCTGTTGCAGGGTACCCCCTTGTGCCGATGGGAACTGGACAGTCCCCAGGGCTTCCAGGAACACAGAACTTGGAATGAAGTTTTCATAAATTAGAGTTAGGAGAACAAGGGTCACCTGGTGGTGACCTCTACATGGAAAATGAACTGAGAACCACATTCTAGGCAAACAAATTAAGCCCAGAGGCCCAGGAGGCCAGGAAAACAGTGTATATTTGTATATAGTTTGCAAAATGGAAAGTCAAACCAAAAAGATGAGGTCAAGGTCAGAGAGAAAATTCTGGACAGCCCGGAGGTAAAAGCTTCTACTGAGAAAGGCTATTAATCCCCGTGCCTTTCTCACAGGCTGGGGGGCGGAGGGTGAAGTGACTGTGGGTAGCTAGCACGGTAGCTGAGTGGGGCCCAGGAATGCTCCATCCTTGGTTGTGTGTGTGTGTGTGGGGGGGGGGGGCGCGCACACGTGCTCACACGCTGCTCTGGGCTCACACAACTTCTCAGGACACATATCCCAGGCCTGGCTGACCTCTTTCTGGGAGGCTCACTTCCATGATAAATAGGAGAGGGTATCATGTTGGAGGCAGGATGTGGGCCCAAGAGCCAAAAGATGCCCTGTCCAGTTCCTCATCAGCTCTCTGCTCTAAGAGGCAGTGACTTGTATAGTGTCAGGTTGGGGGCACCGAAACGGCAAACAGGCAGTAAGTACGGCACCTGGTGAAAGTGCTGTGCTATTAGATGTGGAAAGTGGGGGTGCCAACCCTTCTCAACAAATGCCCTGACAAGAGACCCTCTGGTATGGTTACATTTATTTTTTAATTTCCTTTGTGTGTGTATGTATGTGTGTGTGTGTGTGTGTGTGTGTGTGTGTGTGTGTGTGTGTAGAGGGCAGAAATTGATGTTAAGTGTTTTCCTCAATCACTCTCTGCCTCATTTTCTGAGAGGGCCTCTTGCTGGCCTGGCACTTGCTGACTGAGCCAGGCTGAAGACTAGCGCGCTCCAGGGATCCATCTGACTTTGCCTTCCCAGCAAGGGATTGCAGATGGGAGCTGCTGAGGCCACTGAAGATGGAGATCAACTTAAGAGGAAGTGAGGAGTCTGGGCTGACTGAGTCTTTGTTCACTTCAGGCTGTGTGAGCTGAGGATGTAGGCTCTTAGGCAGCAAACCCTGGCCTATCTGCACAGGTGCCTCCTGCACCCAGCCAGAAGGACAGGAACCAGTTTCTACCTCACGTCTGCCAGGCTGGCAAGTCTAGACACTGGACACGTAATGCTCTGGAACTATTTTCTTGCCTGGTGGGCATGGTGTCAGGCCTGTGCCATCACCAATGTTCTGGTTGTGGTCAGATGTTTTCTTCCCTCTTTTTCAGTGAAATGTTACCAGTGTGCGACAGCTCAGCCTTTCCAACGGAGGGAGGGATGGTGTTATGTAATGTCTAAGGAAGCCATGTTTACACGTTCTTCAATTTCCTGACCTTTGCTCTGGTGGAGGCTGGAGTGAAGGGTGATGGATATGAGAGTGAGAAAAACCTAGGGAACCAGAGCAGAGTGTCTGGGGCCCACCAGTGCCCTGCTGCTCTTGATCTGGCTTCTGGGATCTTCTTGGATAATGGTGTCCCTCAATACCAGGACCCTGCCTTGCCGCCCTCCTTCCTCTGTTCATTTGAGGGCAGTGAGTGTCATTTGGTAAATCTAAATCATGGAATAGGTTAATCATCCTGCATGGAGCAACACAAACACTCATGGAGGCCAAGGGAGGCCAACCAAGGATAACAGGTGTCCTCTTCAGTCATCACTGTATGCCTTATTCCTTTGAGGCAGGGTTTCTCCCTAGTCCTAAAGTTTGCATTTTTCTTCTAGCCTGGCAACCAGCAAGCCCTTGAAATCCCACCCCCTGTCTCTACCACTCCCCAACCCTGGGGTTATGGGCATGCATGGGACCATGCTTTGTTTGTTATTGGGTGCTGGGATCTGAACTCAAGTCCTCATAATTGTACAAAAGGCACCTTTACTCTAGGAGCCATCTCTGTAACCCTACTATATAGAATTTCTAAAGTCAGGATATTTTCTACCACATAAACATGGCAAACATTTGTGTTTTTAATTTTACCACTAATATTTCTTTAAAGTAGAATATGATTTCCACCTATTAAAGTCACCTGATGGGTACGTGTCTCTAGAAAATGTCTGTGAGCACCAAGAGCCATCTAAAAGAAGTCCCAAAGAGACTTGATGTTCTAGTTGCCTTTCTGTTGCTGTGACGTAACACCATGACCAAGAGCAATTCAGGAAGGGAAAGGGCTTATTTCAGTTGACACTTCTAGGTCACAGTCCATCAGTGAGGCAAACTAAGACAGAAGCTCAAGCATGAACTAAAGCAGAAACCATGGAGGAACTCTGCTTATTCTCTCTCTCTCTCTCTCTCTCTCTCTCTCTCTCTCTCTCTCTCTCTCTCTCTCTCTTGTTCATGGCTAGCTAGCTTTCTTATACATCCCAGGTCCATTTGCCTAGGGATGGTACCACAGGGGCTGGGCACTCTCACATCAATCAAGACATTTGTCACAGACACATTTGCTAGTCTAATCAGTGCAGTTCCTCGGTTGAGGTTCCCTGTTCCCAGGTGACCCTAGGTCTTATCCAGTTGACAATAAAAACTAACCAGCACACTTGGCAACTGAATATAACATGTGGTCTTAAACTAAACCTTGAATTAGAGGGAGAGAAAATAATGTCACTAGGTCAGTGATATTCAAGTATCATGCCAATGGCAAGCTTCCTGAAGTAGATAACCACCTTGTCATTATATTTTTAAAAATTCTCTTTCTTGGGCTGGAGAGATGGCTCAGCGGTTAAGAGAACTGACTGCTCTTTCAGAGGTCCTCAGTTCAATTCCTGGCAACCACATTGTGGCTCACAACCACCTTGAATGAGATCTGGTGCCCTCTGCTGGCATGCAGGCAGAAGACTGTATACATAATAAATAAATAAATCTAAAAAAAAAAAACAAAAACAAACAAACAAAAAACAAAAATTTCTTTCTTAGGAAACCTTCCCAAACAGCACTTGGGGTGAAGGAGCACTTGTACATAGCTTATTCCTGTTCAGAGAAGTGTGTGTGTGTGTGTGTGTGTGTGTGTGTGTGTGTGTGTGTGTGTGTGTGTGTCCATGCAATATAATGCAAACAGAACAGGAGAACAGGGACAGAACACTAAGGTAGGTGACTCAGAGCAAAAGGTGTACCTGGGGACAACGATGGTCTGATTGAGCTTTTCTACTCTGTGATGGTATAAAAACCTTCCACATCCATAGGAATCAGGCTTCAAATCTTGATCTTTTCCTTGAAGAGTGATAAGTACTGTGTGATCCTTTCTTACAATGATGGGCAACCATACTGACTTGGCAGCCCTGTCAGCCAAGAGATCACAACAGTGAACAATGGACACCCTATGGCAGACTGTGAGGCCAGGGAAATTAGAGACATCCCAATGCATTTTCAACGTGGGTTGTGCTCAGCTTAAGATGAATGTAGTCCAGGTAAACTATTGCAAATTGAGGAGCCAATGTTCTTAGCACTATTCTTGTTTTCCTGAAGTTCCAAATAAAATATTTTTAAATGAGCAATTAAAAACAAACAGTCCTTTCATCTTGGCAATTTCATTTCTAGAAGTATAACATAAGGAAATAATCTGAGATGAAGAAAAATAGGCCCTGAAAGCCATTTAATGAGATGCAAATGTTGGTAAAACATCAGGAATCAGCTGAAAGTCAAGAACTGGCCCTGGCTCCATAAACAGCTGGAGATAGGAGGAGATGGAGCTTGGCAGGACAGGACAGAGATTTCAGGCAGGACGAAGCATGCAGAGAGTGTGAAGAAGGTCCCTGTATGGCTGTGTCAGGCCATGAGATGGTAGAACCAGATTTTGCTTGTAGAGATCAAAACCAGAAGCAAGATCCACATTAGAGGTGTCTCATTAGACTTTGCCATGGGCCATGAGATGATGGAGGCTTGGTCTTGGGATGGCACTGGCACTGAGGAGTGCTCACTTTGGAAACAGAGTTGGCCTCATGGTCAAGGTGAGGTCAAAGTGGTGTCCAGAGGACCCCCAAGGTTCTAATGTGTTCCCAGGACATTATGCCAGGACAGTGGTGTTCGGCAAGGGCATGGGGCTCTGAAAGGGCCAAGCAGGCAGTTGGATATCCAGGTTTAGAAATCTTCAGTAGAAGAGAAAGGACTAGAGATGAAATCTTGTTTGGGATGAAAGATTTTTCTTTTCTTTTTCTCCCTTTCCTTGTTTCCCATAATTAATATGAAAGAACGTTGTCAGAATTCTTTTTTTTTTTTTAAACAATTTAGGCAATTGTCATTTGCTTTTTTGACCTAGGCAGGTAAGAAAACAGCTGGCCCCAGCAGGTCCTTAACTAGAAGGAGCATAAAGGGCTTCCTTCTTCCTGACCCCACATGTAATAACCAGAGTTTTGGCTCCCATCCAAAGCCTGGTTGTTCAAGAAAGTGGGGAACTGGGAACTAAATGGCAAGAACACATAGATGTGGGTGTGGTCACTACTGGCACATCCCCCCCCCCCAACCACCCCATGCCTCTCCCCACACCCACCCTGGAGGCAGCACAACAGCTCTAACCTGGGAGACTGCAGCACCTTATGCAGCAGATGCTGAGGGATGTGTCGGAGGTGGATCTGTGTCCCCACCAGAGGTACCAAGTTTATTGCCAGCCACTTCTCACATGCGATGGTGAGCTGCTCTTCCTTGTACTGAGGAGGCAAAATAGGGAGGCACTGGATAAAGCATGCTTGGTTCTCAGCCCCCTCTTCTGGTGGGCGATGATATTGCATGCAGATGTGCCCAATTGTCATACAATCTTCTCTGTGGGTAGGCACGGGGTGGGGGTGGGGTGGGGGAGGTGGGTTTGGGGTATGGGGTAATGTTGGGAGTGTGGAGGGATGGGGTGGTGCAGGGTGTTCACAACCATCAGAGTATTAAACTCCACCGATTTAAATCACTAATATGAGGTCAACTCCCAGTTATCCCTGTGTCACCAATGGAGAAACTGAGGTCCCAAGGTGCCTTCTCTTTTTGTAACCACACATAGTAACTGACCCAGCTACTGCTCAGGCTGCCTGAGCTGAGGCTTGCATGCTGAAGACCCTGGGATGCCTTCAGTGACCAGTGGCAAGTCTGGGGAGCTCAGAGGCTGCTCTAGCAAACATTTTAGAAGCAAGAATTAAAAGGCAGGTCCTGCGGGGGAGGTGTCACACAGTTCCACCCTAGACACTATTGGCCACTGATAGCTGTTAGGAGAGAGACTTTTAAAATCTGTAACCCTTGGTAAGTCAACCAGGCTCCAAGAGCATAAGGACAGCACCAACAGTACTCTGTGGGTCTGAAGCAAACTAATAAACAGAGAACACTTTTTTTTTTTTTTTTTTTTTTTTTTGAGACAGGGTTTCTCTGTGTAGCTTTGGAGCCTATCCTGGTACTCACTGTGGAGACCAGGCTGGCCTTGAACTCACAGAGATCTGCCTGCCTCTGCCTCCCGAGTGCTGAGATAAAAGATGTGTGCCACCTACGCCCGGCAGAACACAAATCTTGGTTGTTACGGAAAAGGGAAGGATATGGGAGAAGATGGAGGATGGGGTTAATATGGTTAAAATAGGAGAAAGAGAGAGAGAGAGAGAGAGAGAGAGAGAGAGAGAGAGAGAGAGGAGAGACGGAGGGGGGAATATGGAAAAGGCTCCTAGAATCAGGGATCTTGAAAGGATCTTGGCAAACCTTGTATGTCCTTGGGACGTGAGTTTTTTCTGGGCTAAAGACTTGCTGAGAAATGGCAACCAGAATGCAAGGGTGTCACCAAGAGTGACTTTCTTGTACTGTGGAGTGACTCTGAGAAAAAGGTGGTTCTTTGACAGACACTAGGGTATTTCTTAGGTACAGCACCATGACATGCTGGCTATGTGGGAACTGTTGCCCTGAAACCTCATAGAGTGCCACTAGTCAATGAGTGGTCACTGCAGGGCAGGGGGTTGGAATTAGGAGGTAAGGCTTGGCAATCAGCACTGGCCTTCAGCAGTTAGTGCCCTGGGCAGTTGCATCCCTCCTCATGTCCATTGGCATCTGACAATGAGAGCTGCATCGCACATTACTGTTCCCAACATTGACACACTTTACTAGACCCAGGTGGGGCAAAAGCTCATGTCCCCATCTATATTCTAGAAGGTACTTGCTTCTCTGGTGAGAAAAGACATGCTAGAAACTGCTCTCAAATCCCAAGATTACGCCTTTTCAAACTATTTACTTGCTTATGCATTAAAATTTTTCTTGTTTTCTTTTTTTTTTTAACTTTCTGAAGTTAAGTATTTCTACTCTTGAGTTGGTGCTTTTGAGTAGACATATTGGAGTTAGGTCTCGTGGATGGCATCCAGGGTCTGGGTGCTCTTGAAGCCCTGGCTTCATACCCACATACCACATACCCAGGGCCCACATACCCCATCCAGCCATCCTCACCTTGCAGCCTGCCAAATAGAAGTTCTTGATGGTGCTCGGTGTGAGTCTGCTCAACATCATGTTGACACACCTGTGGGAAGAAAGCTGCTGGTAGTGATGATCCCATATGCTGTCAGATAAAGGGGGCGGGGGCAGAGACTTGTTCAATTCTAGGGTGGCAGCAGAAACCTCTCACTGGGAAAGCAAGCCTTGTTTTAGGGACTTGAAGAAAACCAGCAGGCCTGTTATAAGAGCTCTGTGCTAAGGAAGGGAGGAGAGGTCGGGAAGGAGTCCAGACTCTTCAGTAGGTAACGAGCAGCCTCTTCAGCAGAGAGTAGCACTGTGGCCTGGAGCAAGAGAAGCTTTGCTAAGATGGCCTTTGGGTGCCCTCTTACCCAAGGCATTTTCTTCCTGACATACTGCTAGGTGACCTCAAATGCTGTTCCTTTCTGTCCACAAACCGATTCCAACAGTAGCTTTCTGATGAATATCTCTGTTCTTTCTTATAACTGGGCCTGGTTTCCACTGATGAATTCCTCACCAAAATTCTATTTACTGATCATGAACCGAGTGCCTGACACTGGCCCAGGACTTTGACATACAAGGAACAAAGCTAATGGTCAATGGGAAGACACAAGCTGTTAAGTACACACTTAAACAGGTAATCATGTTGTTACAATTGACTAGGGGTTAGGACAGACATGTCCAAACTACAGCCCAACACATTTGTAGATGACATCATGTCTCAATGTCAAAAGGTTGGACATCCTTGGGCTAAAAGGCTAAAACCTTTAAGGTACCATGGGAATGCAGAAAATAGAGATTCTAATAGTGCTTAAATCCGAAAAGCAATCAGAAACTGAAAGGGTGGAATTTAGATCCTGAAACAGGATCTAAAGTAGGACAAAGTAGTGGCTGGGCAGGGATTGAGAGGCCAGTATCCCAAGAGAAGAAAAAGCATGTGGGAAGGCCTGTAGCAGGAGCATGTGCAGACTGTAAAGGAAAAGCAAGGATAACAGAGTTGACATGCAGAGAGAGACACAGGTGAAACTGAAGTGAGCATCACCCGGGCTCATTATCACCCTGTGGTTATCGTAAAATCAGTTGAGAATCACTTAAAGGCTAACCAGTGACTCTTGCATTTATTGATTCCATTTCTGTGTGTAGGTGTGTGAGGCCCAAGGCATGCATGTGGGATTCAGAGGACAACTTATAGGAGTCAGTTCCCTCCTTCCATCTTGGGGACACCTAGGGATCAAACTCAGGTTCTTGGGTTTGGTAGCATGCATCTTTATTCTTTGAGCCATCTCACTGGCCTGGCATATTCTAAACATATCTATCAATGAAGCCATAGTGACAGTGAGCAGGGGGCTCCCCTATCCCCAAGCCTATAGGGAACTGCTTTTACTGACTTCTATTTTGCTGTGGCACCTTTGCCAACATGAGAAGGAACAGAGACTCATTGTCCATTTTCTCTTTGGCTATTACTAAGGACACTGAAGATACCCACAACTGCTTTGTCTCTCCAAAGTGATTTTTAGGTAATTTTCATCTCCATTTCATGTCACTCATCAAGTTTCCCCTAGCCATAGCTGCTAGGACGTTCAGAGCTGAATGTGTGGTGGACCTATGCTATGGTAGACGAGTTCCAGTTTATCCATCTTTGCTTTTCTTACTCCCTAAAAAATAAAACTAAAAATAAATTAAGGTGTCCAGTTGTTGTTATTTCATGTACTAATTTTATAGCCTGTGCTAGAACAAGGTAAGAAATAACCAGTGAATGAATAAATAACCTGGCCATGACCAAGTTATCCTCCACCCTTGTGTTCTAATAGGGCCTCGCTGCTGCCAGGAGACTTGCTCCATCATGGGCTTGGCCTTGAGCACAGGAGAACCCTGTGCTGAGTAGATTCTAGGTCTATAGTAATCTTGTTATGAACTTAAGGGTCACAGCCCCAGTCCTGAGCCAGGTGCAGCTACCCAGCCTCAATAAGCCAATTAAAAGAACCGAATTAAAAGAAGAAAGCAGAAAAAGGAGATTTATTCTTGCTAAGAAATTCTGCTAATAAATAAATTTATTATTTATTTATGTGGGCATGTTGGGAAAGAGAGACAAGACACAGTGAGCCACACCACCCCAAGCATGTCTTTGAGGTCCTGAAGTGGATTAAAGTTTAACTAGAAGACCCCACCCACCACCGACCCATCACAGCCTGGGCCCAGTCTCATCCTGTATGGTTGCTTGAAAAGTTGTCACAACTGTGTGGAATCTTTTTCTGGGACCCTGGCTGGCAACTTTTCCTTTTCTCAGGATGGGATTCCTGGGGAAATTTTCACTTCTTTGTGGTCCATTGTTTCATTAGTCTGATAGATTACGAGACACATGTCTTTTTAGAATACCTTCATTTCTGCCAGGGTCTATTAAAACTCCCTACCTTCTGTTCTAACACCTCTGGTTCATAAGATTGCAAAGCCCATCAGTTCTCATATTCATGTCTCTTGGGGCTCTTTTCTCTCCAAACCTAGCTCACTCAGATCCTCTCTGCCTCCCAGCTTCACCTCAGTACCCAGCATCTCACAGTGCCCAAACCACACCACAGAGGGTTCCCGCTTAACCAGGCTTCATGCTTCAGGTCCCCTGCTCTACTGACTAAACCAAATGGAGGAAGCTGACCTCTGAGGTCCTGTATGACCTGGGCTCATCCTAAACTCCTTTCCCTTCCTGTTTTGTTCCAGACACTCCGAGCCATCCTGTGATGACAGCACTGATCTCAGCTGTGATCCCAGCCTAGGTACCAGTGCAGGCATCAGTGACAGAATCTATGCAACATCACCAGGTGACAAACGTGTGCACAGATCCCATCTGTGAAAGACCTCCAGGATGTGTGATTCAGACCCAGGCAGATGTCAGGGTGGTTTCTCATGAAGCAGCATCAGCTGATTTAACCTGCAGGGTCTCCTCTGGTGCCCGAAGTCATAGTGCTGTAAGAGTGACCCAGGGCATTGCTGTGAGCATGTATGCATGCGTGCGCCAATACTCATGTGCACCACACTCATGACTAGCACACTCCAATCAATTGTACCATCAGCTTCTCAAACCACAGGCTCAGCTGTGTGGCAGGCCTGCCCTGGCCTCTGACCATTGGGCTCATCTGAAGAATCTGGGGCAGGCTCCATATGCCCAGGCTCATGAGCAGGTCAGGAGACTTGGCTCGTTATGACCAAAGTTCTACTCATTCTGGCACTCAGAATAAAGCGGGGAAGGAAGCAGGAGAATAGAGGACCTGCTTTTCTTGACTCATCCGTGGATGAGCCACGGATGAGCAAGGAACATGATGCTAACAGTTATACAGGGCTTCCAGTATCAGAGGTAGGGTGGTGGTGGGAAGAGACTGAAGGCGGCTAGAGGCCCACTTCAGGAGGAAGGCCACCCTCCCAGTATGTGGGCCCAGGAAACAGCTGCTCAGAAATGACCTAAGTGAGCAAGCTGCACTTTGGCAGGTATTACAGTAACTGGCTAAGCCAGCAGTTCTCAGCCTGTGGGTCGAGACCCCTGGGTGTCACATATCAGATATCCTCGATATTTACATTATGATTCATAACAGTGGCAAAATAACAGTTATGAAGTAGCAATGAGGTACTATTATGGCCAGGGGTCAGCACAACATAAGGCATCATTGTATTAAAGAGTCCCGGCATTAGGACGGTTGAGAACCACTGGACTGAGTTGAGTTGGAGTGGGTATCAGCTACAAGGTAAGGAGGATGGGAAGTCTCAGGCAGGCAACATCTGACTTTCCCATCCATCGTCACCTGCATAGTCAAGGCCAGCTTCCTTAGACAACCGCAAGACACCACACAAAATGATTCCGACTTCAGCCGCTCACCTCCCATCAGCAACAGCCACACAGACCTGCAAGTCTGGCTATACGGATATACTGGAAGACCCCAGACCCTCTCAGTGTGTCCCCCTGCAGATTAGTCCAGACCTCTGCACACCTGAAGAGTCCTTGGATTGTGGACTCAGTAAGCCTAGGAGGAGCTCCAGGTGGAGTACCTGACCTGAGGCTTCCTCGGGTACCCCAGGAATGGGCTGACGACTCAGCAACACATGTACCATTGAAACCGAGGCTTGTCAAGGTGCTGGGGTACATCCTTGTAATCTGAGCACTCGGGAGATTGAGGCTAGGGGATCGCTAGTTCAAGGCCGGCCTAGGCTGTACAATATGGCTTTGTCAGCCACAACCCAAACTAAAAACTCACGGAGGCCTGGGGCAGTTAAATGATCTGGCAGACCACCTAAGTCTTTGTGACAAATTGCATCACAATTGTATAGGAAATCAGACAGCCCCACAATTCCACTCCATGTCTGTCTTCAGGACCAAAGGGATTCAGTAGGTATATATCCCTGCAACTTGGAGAAGGAACAGGACCGTCTAGAAAGACAAATCCCACAAAAGGATTTCCTTGTGGCACGCATACCCTTTCAGCAGCCTCAGCACACAGAGAAACGAGGGGGATTTCAGAGAAGTGTCTTTGCTTATCACAGGCCCACATTGTACTTGAAGTTAATCCTATCCAGCCAGAATGTAACACTTGGGAGTTGTTGACTTCACTCCACCCTGCATGACTCATTTCCTGTGTTGTGGGGACTTTTGAGCCATAGGCTTTCAAGTGTAGCCACTTGACCATTGGTCCCTTTCTGTTTCCCTGGCATCCCAGAGAAGCCCAAGAAACGGCTCTGGGAGGAGCAGAGGAGTGAATGAGGGCTGAATAAGCAACCCTCTTCACCCCCAGCCAGGGCCCTAGAAGGGGTTAGGACCTCACAGAAGCAAGGAACAACATGGCTACCTCACCCTAGCCAAGGGGGATAGTGTGGTGAATAAGGGTAGGTTTGGGGTCCTGCCTGGCTGCTCTACTTGGAAGCAAGTTTTGTGTTTCTCAGGCCCCAGCCTCCTTACTAGTAGAGCTCGGTCAGGAACACGGTCTGGTCTCAGGGCTGCTTGCGGAGGGTGGGGTGGGGTGGGGATAGTAGGGAGAAGAAGTTAGGCCCCACTGTGAACCATGGCTGACCATGGCAAACCTGCCATCTCCAGGCTTTGGGGCCAGTGGTAGTCCTAGGGGTAGTCCTCAGCAAATCCCAGGCAGTGGTTGGGGGATGGTGATGAGCCACAGTTTATGACACAAACCACTGAAGCCTGTGGTGAATGGCAGCTTACTACAAAGCCTTTTGATAACTGGGGGCCGGTAACCAAGCCCCATTGGGCTACATTATTCAAGGCAGAAGTACTGAGATGTGTCCTCAGGTTCTCATGGTCTACCAGCTCCAGGACCCAGATGACTTCATTATGCAGAAGCATTATCCTTAAGTCTTAATTCTCCTGGTCCTCCTCAGGCTCCATGAGGAGTCCACCTACTGGGTGTCCAGTCCAATCAGCAGCCCGGTCAAGAAGGCCATGCCCCAAAGTGGGCACTGGGATCAAGGCCACATCTGATCTTGATCTTGGCATTTATAAAAAAATTAATTACATTAATCGACTTTGTGGGTGAGAGAGGAATATACATGCCACTGTGCACATGGGGAGTTCAGAGGACAACTCGAAGGAGTTGGTTCTCTGCTTCCACCATGGGCATCTTGGTAATCAAATTCAAGTCACCAGGATGTGGAAAGTGCCTTTACCATCTGGGCTAGTCACTGGCCTGATCTTTGCACTTTTTCCTTTCAAAAAGATTTACAGTGGACTATATGAGAGATTCTCAACAATAAAAAAAAATTTTCAAGAGTAAAACAAAGCTTTATCTGAAATGAGAGGTCTGAGGATAGGTAGAAGTAAGGCGTGAGTGTACTTAATGGAGAAAGGTTTTTATTCCCAAATGAACTCAGATGAAATAGATAAGAGAGTCAGGTTTGAGGGAAGTCACTTTGCATACCTGCATAATCCCTCCCCATGGTAGGATCTCCCCACTGGTAATTCATTCCCTTGAATCATGAATCACTTGGCTGACATACACAACAATATCGGGGGCTGTCAGAAACACTTAATGCATCAGTGTGAGTTTCCTGATGCCTTTCATGGTTCTGAGTCATGCTTGGTACAAAGGGAACTCTAAGAGGGAAGAATGTTTCATGAAATGAGCTATTAAGAATAGTCCGAGCCAGGCGGTGGTGGTGCACGTCTTTAGTCCCAGCACTCGGGAGGCAGAGACAGGTGGCTCTCTGTGAGTTTGAGACCAGCTAGGTCTACAACAGCTAGTTCCAGGACAGCCTCCAAAGCCACAGAGAAACCCTGTCTCGAAACAAAACAAAACAAAACAAAACAAACAAAAAACAAAACAAAACAAAAAAACTCCCGGTTTGCACAGGCTGGCCTGTCCCTCCTGCCATCCTTACTTTTGAAATAGGTGGTTGAACTGGAGGATGTGAGCAGAAGCCAGCACGCCCAGCACATTGTCCACGTTCATCTCCACCTCATTCATGTAAAGGTTCTTCAGGGCCAGGGCGAAGGCTGGGGAAGCAGCAGCAGAGGGGGAGCCATTAGTGTGGGATTTGTGTGCCCACCCAGGGGTCTTACTACTCCTTCAGCCGGGAGTGGGTAGAGATGCTTGGAGGAATGGTGAGCACAGACTTGGGTGCAGACTACCTGTGCTGATGACTTCCTGGACCCGCATTTTCCTGGAGAAGCTGAGGATGAAGGTAAGGAAAGCTGATTTCTACTATGAGGACCCTCCTTTGAGCCTGTCTTCAGAGTCTGTGTGTCAGACCACCACAAGGCCAGCATGTCCCCAAGGTCTCCCCTAACCTGGGGTCCATGACCCCACGGGAATGTGTCTACTTGAATCTGTGAAGAATGTTATATACAGGCAGTGCACTTCTTCTCTAGATCCATGACATGGAGCTTTATGATGGGTTTTCCCTTGGAGTCTGGGAACTTCAGAAGAAGCCAGGCACTTCTGGGAAGAACCAGGATAATTTAATAATCTACAAACCAGACTGCCTGGCTACAGGTCAGATGGACTTGGCCTCTTGTAAATGCAACATGTGCTGAGATAGTATTGATACGCTGTTGCAATGTACTGTGAGCTGTACCGGTGCCCGGTGCTCCAGGGCACTATCCACAGTGCTCCTGACCTACCTACAGACCTGTGTCGTCACAGCATGTCATACGAGCTGTGTTCACATGGATGACTGACTGGGAAAGCTGGGGAAAGGTTGAACACTCTGCAGGAACCTTCTACTGCTGCTGGAAGCCAGCCAATGGGGACCACTGGGGGGCAGGGTCAGGTCAAGTGTTGTTTGGAAAGAAGGGTAGGCCCATGGGTGTCCCTGTACCCTACAGGCATGAGCTCAGTAGGGTAGTTTCCACCAGGTCTGAGAAGCCTGAACATTCTTCCCTTTCTGTTTGTCCCCTCACCAGTGACCACATTGGTTTTTAGGGATGATGTTCTTTCCTTTATTTTTCCTAGTGTCCCAGCCCTCTTGACCCTTCTTTCTCCACACTGTTCCCCCCACCTCTCTCTCTCTCTCTCTCTCTCTGTGTGTGTGTGTGTGTGTGTGTGTGTGTGTGTATGTGTGTTAAGGCCAAGGGTTGATGTCAGGTTTTTTTTTTTTTTTTTTTTTGAGGCTGTGTCTCTCACTGAATTTCATCACTTTGGCTCAGTTGGCTGGCCACTGATCAGAACTTGTCTATGTCTGCCTCCCTGATCCCATCCAGCACTTGTGTTACAGATGTGCACACATCTGGCTTTTACTTGTGTGTGGAGCTCTGAACTTGGGTCCCTGTGAGCATGCAGCAGGCTTGGTACTGACTGAGCCATCTCTCTAGTCCCTGCTCAGTAGTTCTGAGGAGGAGCCTGCGTCTCTTGTTTGCTCTATTTTGCTGTTCATTTTTGTCTCTGGGAGAACCATTCAATGGCCTTCTCAGAATTTGAAGACAGGTTACATTACCAACTCTGGTGACTGCCGGGTCATTGATCTTCAAAGAAATGATCATCTTCTTTACAGGAGACTTTTCTTTGATCCTCTCACATGGCCGAGCTAGTGAAGAAAATGCAGTGTGAAGATGGAGAATGAGGCCCTGCCACCCTGCACACAGCCTGGATCTTGGCACATGTTTTTTGTTTGTATTTTTAGTTCGATTGTTTGGTGGATGCATTTTAGAGGTGACTACTCATTTCAAATAGTTTGAGACTCCACAAGAAGCTGAAAAGTGGCACAGAGGTTCCTATGTGATCTTAGCATTGCCAAAATGGGTGCCAGAAATCTGCATTGTGCTACCTGGCTTGTTGACTGTGGTTTGCTCTCTGCCCCCTCTCTGTCCTTCCATTTCCCCCATCTAATCTGTGAACAGTTTAAGGGCAAAATGGGCCTCAACCATTGGTTTTGGTGCCTGGGCTGCAATGGGTAGAGCAAGAAGCAAGTGGGGTCACAGTGGCCACCTCTGAAGGATGAGTAAGGGGGCTGTGGCATCCACATGGTGGCTCTCTTCTTCTTCTTCTTCTTCTTCTTCTTCTTCTTCTTCTTCTTCTTCTTCTTCTTCTTCTTCTTCTTCTTCTCCTCCTCCTCCTCCTCCTCCTCCTCCTCCTCCTCTTCCTCCTCCTCTTCTCCCTCCTCCTCCTCCTCCTTCTTTTCAAGACAGGGTTTCTCTGTGGCTTTGGAGGCTATCCTGAAACTCGCTTTGTAGACCAGGCTGGCCTCAAACTCTCAGAGATCCACCTGCCTCTGCCTCCCAAGTGCTGGGATTAAAGGCGTGTGCCACCAACACCAGCTTGGCTCTCTTCTTTTTAAACACATTATTACACCAGGTGGTGGTGTCACATACCTTCAATCTCAGCACTTGGGAGGCAGAGGCAGGTGGATCTCTGTGAGTTCAAAGCCAGCTTGGTCTACAAAGTGAGTTCCAGAACAGCCAGGACTGTTTACACAGAGAAACCTTGTCTCAAACAAACACACAAAATGTGTTATCACATCCATACATCCATAGCACATGTGTAGGTCAGAAGACAGTTTTGGGAGTCAGTTCTCTTTTTCCACCATGTGGGTCCCAGAGCCCAAACTCAAATTGTCAGACTTGGTGGTAAGCAGCTTTGCCTGCTGGGCCATCTCACAAGCCCCACATAGTGGCTCTCAATGCTTTGCCCCGTGGGAGAACCCCTGCCATTGAAGAGTTCTGGGTGAAGGAGTGGGGCACGCCAATGACTGTTAGCTAGTCCATGTACTTAGAGTTGTTCTAAACTGAGGCTCTCAGAGGGGGTTTCCAAGATTACCCCTTCCCCTTGGCACAGAGGCCAGAGAGTCACCTGTGATCCCAGAAGTTTCCTGGCCTTCAACTTCTCCCTAGGTCCTAAATATACCAGTCTGAGTTTGCTCCCCTAAATAATGTGGCAATCCCTCCCTGCCTTATTCCTTCTCTAGGGGCCTACACACAGGTCCTGTTCTCAGAGAGGCCTCCCTGGCTGACCTCATATGACCTTGTCACCAGCAGAGGTCTTGCAGGACCTAGTCTTTAGAGACACTATTCTGGACCCGTGAAAGATCACATGGGCACTGCCCACTTTCCCACCACAGGCTCTTTGGCTTTCCAATGCACTCCTTCCCTAAGTCATCAGAGCCCCCATGGATGGCTCAGGTGGTGGTCTGACCTAAGCTCTGTTCTAGAGGACATGAGGCAAATGCTTAGGAACAGAAAAGACATCACAAGGAGGGAACCAGGTCTCTGTGCTTCTGTGGAGCAGTCACACATCTGGCTCTGTGTCAGTTCAGATGATGTTTGACCCTGTGGGTGCTAGCAGGTAAGAGAGCGTACTCCAGGCTCAGGGAGGGACACTGAGTGGGGACTCTGGCTGCCTGGCTGGCTGCAGAACAATAGGACATCGCTTCCACAACCTGAAACTACAATCCCACTCTGGCCAGCATGCTGGCTAGCTTTGGGGACTATGGATCTTCCATTTCACCTGCTTGTGAGTCAATCTGGAGTATAGTCAGGCTATTGTCCAAAGAAATTGGTGTTGTAACTGCTGAAGACATATGTACTAGGAAAGAGGAGGCCCAAGGTGGGTTAGAGTGCAAAGAGGGGAGAATAAAGAAGTGACCTAAATTCTTTTTTAGAAGGTGATAAGTTGAGGAAAAGAAAAGAAAACTATAACAAACAGCAGGAAGGGAACAGAAGGAGAAACACACGTGTTAACTTCTAGCCAGCATGAACAGGGCAAACAAGTCAGATTTCAGAGCTATGCTTTCCTTCCAGAAAGTTCTTCAGGAGATTCATCATAGCCCATCTTGTCTGCTCTAAGAAGCAGGTAGGCTCTGTGTCTTATGTGGTTGGGTAAGACTTGTTTGTTGCAAAGATATTAATGGAGATGCACTGAGTGCTTGCTGTATGCCAGGTATTGTTCTAGAAGCCCCATACTGATAACCTCCTCTAGGCTCCAAAGCCTTGCAATGAGAACTATCATCCCTCGTCATGGCTGAAGAAGCAGGTTCAACACATGGTGAGCTCACGGTGTAGAGCATGATTTATCACTAGTGAAGAGGGCCACGGGCCAGTCAATAACCATATTCTCTCAATCCTGGAGATATTACCTTTCAGAATCTTGTGCAGCTCCTTTGCTTGACTTTTAGTGTTCTGCTTCAGGGCTGTTAAGTAAAGCTTGGCCAAGGTCTCAGACTGAAAAATCTGAGAGTGGTGGAGTTCCCACTTGAAGCCAAGGCATTGAAGGATCACATCTAAGGAGAGAAAAATCATAGTCTCCTTCCAATGGCCCTCGTTACTCAGTAGATAAAAGGGACAAGTGACTTCCTGGACCTTGGTGTAGTGTGGGGCCAAGTGCTTACCGGCTTTGAGGGGGACTGCATGAGCAATGTTACGGCAATCAGTGCTCCAAGGGCTGCTGACAGAGTTGTAGTTTTCCAAGGCGTGTAAGCTGCTCTCTAACTCTGGGGCTTGGAAACGACTCCGAACAACCTTTAGGGAACCTTTTTGAGCGGACTCTCTTAGGGGGCTTCATATGGAAGTAAAATGGTACTGTAAAGAAAGCCCTTTGCAAACTGTGGAATGCCTTAGTGGGGCCGTCTGACCTGTGTCTGTCATAGATGATTAAGAAGAGACCTTGATCAGAGGGCAGGTGAGTGTGCAAGCATGCCCTGCCAAGGTGAGACAAGAGGGGGATGGGTGAGAGGACTCTGCACAACTCAACTCTCAGTGTTAGCACAGAGCTGGGGGAGGGGCGGGTGAAAGGGACAATTGTTCTAAACCTGACATGCTCTAGAAGGCCACTTGCTGTTTCTTGGCTTTGCCGTTAGTCTGATGGTGTGACTTGGGGGTCCCTGTCTCTCCTTCCCGATGTTGTCATTCTCTAACTTAAGATGTTTCATGTTGGAGTTTAGAAACTAAGTTTGCATCTCAAATCTTGGATGACCTCAGGCAGTTTGGTTATGCTGGGTTAGAAAAAAAAAGTCTCATATATGTAGGGTGGTTATAGGAAGAAACAGAATTATAGATCCAGCATATTCCTTCTCTGGATATCAGCCTCAACTCTGAAGACAGTCATTACATGGTAGGCATCACTAATCAATCCTGGTGTCCTTTCTCCTCACCTAAGAAGGTCTCCAACTGCTTCTCTGAGTCCATTAAAATTGGCAGATGAGAAGAAATGATTAGCTTTCCCTTCTTTAAGAGAGTGGCTTTGGAGTAGGGGGTGTGGCTCAGTGGTAGAGTGCATGCCTAGCACATATGAGAGCCTTGGTTCAGTCTCCAGCGTAACAAAATGTAGAAAAAAAAGCACTACAGTTATCTTCCCACTTTCCTCACCTGGCTCAATGAACTTTTTTCCTATTCTGATTTATGCTCCTGTCACAGAAAAGTCCTTTGGGACAAGTGTCAAGCTGAATGTCAATCATGACTGGCTAAACCCCAGAGGGACAAAAATCCAGTTGCCTCTGCTTGAATGGCATGTGTAGACTCATCTAAAGGCTACTTATTGTCACCAGTGTGTTTGTCTTTCCTGTGTCACATGCACACGTGTGTGGAGCATGTGTCTACTCCTTGACATACAAGAGTGTACACAGGTCCCCTTTCCACGTTATATGGTCATAAGAATTGTGGTTGACAGAACAGAGATCTTCCCATGGCTGGTTCCCTTCCACAGGCACCAGAGATGGGCCATGAAGTCAGCATAGTTCTGCTTGAATCCACTGGTGACGACTCACCTGCTTCCCCGCTTTGGATGTCACTATTGTCGATATTAGAGAAAATCTTTTGGAAATGTGAAACGCAAAATCTTGAGGGAAAAACACAAACAGAAGATCCAGAGGTTAATAATAAATAATTTTTCACTAACTATAACAGTTATGAGAGGAGTGAGATACAGGCTCTGTATGTCTTAACTCGTTACATGAGCCAGGAATTGGAGAAAGAAGGCCAGCATCCCCAAACCTTAAATGCCTACACCAGGTAGGACCTAAAGGACCATGTAGCTCCTTACGGCTACTTTTTGGCTTCACCATTAATTTGGCTGTATGACCTGGGGTACCTGTGTCTTCTTCCTGATATGATTATTGTTATTCATCAACTTTTGATACTGTTTCATGTCAGGGTTCAGAAACTGGGCCACACCGCATCCTATTGTATACTTTACTGCTACATCATCCATCTCCACAGTAGCCATCCCCACAACATACACCATTCCAGTATCCTCACATCTTCTATCCTCACAGCACCCATCACTAAAACAGAACCTTATCACATTTCTCTTTCTGAGTCTGAACTCTCAACCTGCCTGACCCCAAACAATAATCCTTGTTCCTGCTGATGAGAATAACCTACCAAGGAGGTATTTGAGGATACCCCTGCCTGTGGAATGGAACTTCCTTTGGAAAGTATCTAAAACAATGGCATAATACCTGCTGGAGAAGAGCATAGAGTGTTCTTTTCTAGGACATTAACTGCCAGTCTCAGGACAGCTGAAAACTAACCTCACAGTCTACCTAAAACCTACCCTGCTCCTCTACCCCACTTCCTGTCTCAGAACATGGGACCCCCCCCAGGTCCCCAAACCAACCAACTGGACACTGTCACCATCTTATGAAATGCTCTTTTCAACCTGTGCATGTGTCTTTGCCTTCATTATTCAACCTTTGTCCAGGCTACTTCTTGTCTGCCCAGTCATTGCCAGCATCCCGGCCTCCATAGCATCCTTTCCTTGCTACACCACACAGAGTTGGTCTTGTCTCTCCTGTTGGAGATTCATCATTGTGTCCCCACAGACTCACTAGCAAAGCTATAGGTTCCTGCCTCACCACAACCTTGTACCTGTGCCTCTGGCTACAGCCTTTTCTGGCTTCCTGAATGCAGCTCCCATACACTCACAGACCCTGTTCCCATGCTGAGGTCTCTCCCGCTTCTCTCCAGGGGCTCTTACTAACATTCTAGGAAAACCTTCATTGTTCCATTCTCTGGGCCAGCACCCCCAGCTCCATAGATCTCCAAGATCCCATTAAAACTTCTGCAATGCCTCTGGTTGCCTGTCTACTCCAGTGTCCTCTACACAACACCAGGGTGTCTGTTTACTGCTGTGGCCCTGGCACAAGTCACTGTACAAGTGTTCTGTCAATGTTCTCTGAATCTATGAGTATGAATAGCAACAGTGACAATGCTTTTCACAGACACTATGTACTCTACATGCAGAGTGTGGAAATAAACTAAAACTTGAGTCACATATTCAGTTAGAAGATGATTGTCCCAAGAAAGTCAATCAGCCAAGGGACACTTGTAGACCACATCTGGTTTGTGTATCCCAGTGTCCACTTGGGAATGCTGTTTTCCAGTGATTCAGAAACTCTCATGAGCCAGGTGCATGGAGGCGGTTTGGGCAGGAGCCCGTTTCCGGAATAATAGTGACAGCATGCCACCCTTTCCAGGACAGAGATGGCTGCACATGACTCAACCTCAGGAAGGCCTGGGAGCCCGAGTTGTTTACTCAGCAGGAGTGATGGACTGGACCCAGCTATCCTCAGCCTCCCTCAGTTACTTAGCTGACATGTCTGAGAAGATCTGGGCAGGGTTAAGAGTTCAGGCCATCACCTTAAATGGGACTGATGGGTTTTGGAAACTACAGGACACTGTCCATGAGCTCAACCCACCTTACAAACATCCCCATTGCCAGCTGAGCCAGGAGATGCCAGATGACAAAATGGCCACACGGCCTCTCCTGGGTGTGAAAGCTGTTTACGATACAGATTTTGTAGACCTCAAGATGCAGGTTCATTTTAGGGTTACTCGTAGAATCTATGGTATAAACATCTCTTCACTAACTAGGAGGAAAACATGCCCCATGAAGATGTGACAGTGGGCAATGGTAATGTGCTCATAGGCTGGCACTTGTTCCCTCAAGTTGTGGCCCAGGATGAAGAAAGACAAAAGGGAATTCGGGAAATGTCTCAGGTTTGCATAAGTTTCCTACAACAAAGCCACACATGGGAATGCTGGCTTGAAACTTAGGTGTTGAGAACTCCAATCTGACTTACTGGGAAGAATTACACAGACCTGGGTCCTAAACCCTCCATTTTCTTCCACGTGACATAGGGATCTCCCTCTTGGTCTCAGAGCTTTCTCCTATAAAGCAAAGATGACTGGGCAGGGTAGAAGGGTGAATGTATAGGGGGGGCCTACCATTAAGCCCACACTTGACTGATGCTTGCTCCTCTGTCTCCCCTATAACTCAGGCCCTGTGCCCCTATTCTCCCTTACAGAACTGTACTCTGATAAAATATCAAGGGGTCTCCTGTTGACATCTGCATGACCTTCCTGTCTCTGATATGGACTTGGCATTGAAGACAGGATGAAAGAACAAGGTCAACCAGAGTCACCAGTCAGGGATCAGGAAGGGCTCTAGGCTCACTTCCCAGCATGTCTGAGTCTGTAGTAAGTGGGCCCTTCCTTTAAGTCTTGGCTGGGCAGCACCTTACCTCTGGGTAAATGATAATGTGTATTCACATATGCCAGAACCCTCCAAGACAGCTTGAATTATTTTTGAGTGTGTCTGTTAAAGGTTTTACCAAGAATAATGTCATATAAGGAAGCATATTCAATCTGTACATAAGAACTTACAGCTTTATGAAAGGAGTCAAGACTTCCATGTCTCTCAGGCCCCCAACCCCACTCTGTATACTCCAAGCAAAGCTATTCACAGAGTCCTGCACAGTATCTAGGAGTGAGCCTCAGAGTCCCCCACACCCTGGAAACCCACAGACACAACAAGTAGAACTTGCCAGCTGGATGGCACCCAGAGCACTGACCTGTCCAAGGCATAGCCACAGACCCAAAATAAACAGAAGCTGAGTGACCCTTGGTGCCATATGTTTACTACAGTTTGATCTGGCTCCTGTCAAAGTTGACAATGACTCCATAAAAAAGCCACAATAACAACACAAGAGACAGGCCCAGGACTTTACTGATCAGGTAGGGTTGGGGAGCAGTGTGTGCTTTGGGAGACATGTGTATGCTATACAGTACAATTCCAGACACTTACACATACACACTGGCCTTGGAGTGTGACATCAGAAAGTCTCCTGGTATCTAAAGTGCACATTACTAGGGATACTTCCTTTATTACCTAAATTAAATGTTGTCTATCAATATTTTTAAAAAAGTAAACAGGAAAAAAATAGAACCTTTAAGGTGCTTTCCAAGAGTTTCTCACAGTCCCAGGGATCAATTCCCACTACAAAGATAGAGTTGCAATCCCATGTTTGTGAAACAAAATTTGTTTTCCCTACACCGTGGCAGACTTCACCAAGATAATCATTCAATTTATTCAGAGTCTACTGTTTGTAAGAATAATACCAAGCATTTCTAATACACAGCCTGATGAAATGCACCAGATTTATTCATCCATTTAGTTTTCAAGGGAGTTTCCATCATCACCACTTCACAGATGAGGAAAGTGAGGCTCAGTGAGGTTTAGCCACAGGGTAAAGGTCATATTGGACCAGTCACTCAGCAAACATGGAACCAGAAGATCTTCCGTGCCAGATACTGCCCCAGGGAGCAGCCTTTGCTTAGGTGGACTTAACCATGAACACATGAGACAGAACTGGTTCAGATTAGTGCCATCAAGCCAGGGCAAAAGCACCTGGAAGTGAAGGAGCCTTCTGTAATTAGGTGCATTGCTGTGTCCTCCCGACAGGTAGAGCTTACAATCTGGAGAAGTGATGGTCTAGCCAGATGCTAAGACTACTAAGAGAGGGGAGGGGACAGTAGCCTGGGTAGACTGGGTAGAAATGGGAATTCATGAGAATTCACATCAAAACACTTAGCCATGGCGCTTTTTAAGAGGTCATTTGGTCCCTGAATGATGAAGTTAGAATCTGATGGGGGACCCCAAAAAAGCTGCTCTTTAGTCACCACTAGCAGACCTTGTCAGAGCAAGAAGACACTTTAGACCCTGACCATACCTGTGTGTGATCTTCTAGTGAAGCTTCCTTATAGACATGCCTGAACTATCTAACCACCATGGTCTAGTCATCAAATACCTCCCCTCCCTTCCTGGGCTGCCATCCCTTACCATGGGCCTTTGACCCATCCTACCTGTCTGGGTCCTTCAGAGCTTCATCAAGTTCTACGTTCAAAACATTGCACATCTGGGAGAGTCCCAGCAGGTCCCCACAGAAATACTGTTGGGGAAAACGCCACCGGTTGGTTGCACCAACAATCCGGCGCTCTAGCCGATTCTTGCTCTGCTTGATCAAAGAGAGAAAGGCCTTTAACTTCACCCAAATGACAGCTTTCCCAGTCTGTACAGCACAGAGAAAACCAATGCAGACTATAAACTGCCAGAGAACTCTCCAACCTGGCAAGTATCCGTCATGGGGCATCTTCTCAATATAAGGGTGATGTGTTCTGTGATTCAAACTATGAAGTATTTTGGAATTTGGGGTCTGGGAGAAGACAAAAAGGCCAGTTGTTTTTTGTAGGTAGCTAAGAATCTACAAGTAGGCATAGTATTATGTTACGATAAATCTTTCCACCAAAAGCCGCCTGAGCCCTACCGCCACGCGGGAGGTCTCTGCCAGCTGCCTGCCCGAGTTAGGCCCAAATGAATACACAGAAACTTGTATTAGGTACAATGCTGCTTGGCCAATGACTAGGACTTCTCACCTGCTAGCTCAGTCTTAACTATCATAAATCTAAATATTTTATAAGACTTATCTTATTGGACACCTTATTGGCGTCCCTCCTTGCCGGTGGATCACACTGTGCCGCTGGAGCAGGAGCGGAGGGGTCCCGGAGGGGTCCTTCGCTTAAATATGAGTCTCCTTGCTATGTCACTTCCTGCCTGGATCAGCACTTCTCTACTACATTTCCCAGAATCCTCTTTGATTTATAGTCCTGTCTAATTTCCTGTCTCATTGGCCAAACAGTATTTTATTTAACAATCAATAAGATAAACATATACAGTACATTCCCCATCAGTATTGTGCTTCAAGTACTGTTCTTTGAGCACTTAACCTACCATCAGTCAGAGAGATACTATGGACAATGAGTTTTCTTTTTGGTAAAACACACAACACAAAATTAACCATCTTATTCATTTGTAGTGTACAGATCAATCTTACGCAACCATCACCTCTGTCGAGCTCTAGAACATCTTCATCACCCACCAAAGGACTCTGTATCCCCCAGGCTCTCTATCCATCACCCTCTTCCCCACCACTGGTGACCACTAAACTGCTTTTTGTCTGTAGCTTTGCTCATTCTGGATATTGTAAGTGTAGGATCTCACAATGTCTGGCTCTTTGTGTCTGGCTCCTTTCAGTTGCCATGCTTCCAAGGTTCATCCAGGTATCAGTACTTCCTTCTTTTTCAAGGCTGAAGGACATTGCATTGAGTGACTATACCACAATTTGTTCATCCTTTCACCAGTTGATGACCCCTGAGTTGTTCCTGTCTCTCGCTGTTATGCATCATACTGCTAGGAACATTCATACAGTTTCCTTATTGGAAGAGAACACCAGGAATCTAACTCTCAGACTGATGACTCAAAGACACATAGAAGGAAAAACTCACCACGAGGGATCCACGGGAATGGAAGCCATCAATCCTTAAGCCATCCAGGCACCAAGAGACTAGTGGAGATATGGGATGCGGGATCTGAGTCTAGTTCCTATTATTGCCACTTACTGATGGACAACTTTGGGCGAGTTACTTAACCCTTTGAGTCCCTCAGATGGCATTTAAATTGGGGATTAGCTTAAATGGGATGGTAGCAAAGATGATGATGATGATTGTGGTGACAATTGTGACAATGATGGCAATAGTAGTAGGAGTATGTGTAGTGGTGATGATGGTGGTATTGACTATGGTGATGACGTGATAGTCACTATGGTGATGATGGTGATGGTACTGATGGTAGCTATGGTGGTGAAAGTGATAGTGGTAGTGATGATTAAAATGGCATGCTAATACTGATGACAATGGTGGCAATGCAAGTGATGATGATGGTAGTGGTGATTTTGGTGGTCACTGTGATATCGATTGCAGTAATGTTGGTGGGGAGGTGCTGGCGCTGGTGATGATGGTATGATATTGGTATTGGTGGTGGTGGTGGTGACAATAATGGTGACAAGTTTTAGAGTTATTAAGAGGATAAAACGAAACAGTTCGGGAAATGTGTCTTAGTGCATTGCCTAGCTAGGTGACTGTAAGCTGTGGATTGGGTTCAGTTGTGGTCCTGCTGTAGTGAGGCACCAGCAAGGGTCAGCTCAGCAGTGGGGCTGCTCTCTGGTTTCTGGATAATGCTGCCTGGACTCACTCATCCTTGTAGTCAGCCAGTTAAGCTTGGGGCCCTCAGTGGTTCAGGCCCTGGCCCTTATGGACACATGGGAATCCCACTGTAATAACCCTGTGCTGCTTGCCTTCGCATGCCTTGTGTGTGTGTGGGTGTGTATACACATCAATGCACATGTGTGAATGCCTCTGAGCATGAATGTGTGTGCATAGTCAGAGGCTGACACTGGATTTTTTTTTATTTGCTTTAGTTTTCGAATTGGGGTCTCTCGCTGAACCCAAGCTCATCAATTCAGCAAGAACAACTGTCTAGCAAGCCCCAGGATTCTCCTGTTTTTTTCCACCCCTAGCAATGAGAGTGCTCCACCTACACTTGGGTTTTTATGGCTGCTGAGGGATCAAACTCAAGTCATCAGTTTCGCATGGCAAGCACTAATTGTTTCCCTAGAAAGAAACTATGCCTTACATTGAAATTTCTATAAGGTTGATTCATTGATGCTGACTTCAATGACTGGAGAGGTTGGAATGCTGTAGGTCCAACCATTTATCTTGGGCTATCTTCAGTCCCCTTACTAGTCATTCCTTCTGTGTCTGACACATCCTTGTGACTATCAGGTGAAACATTTGCAATGTATTAACAGCCTAAAATCTCAAAATGTCATCAGTTAACACACACACACCCATAGCAGAGATTTCCCCACATGGGTGTGACCTATCTACCTAATGGCAACATACTTGACAGTGTATTGGCTTATAATTGACAATGTATTGATTTATAACTTTCTGTGTTCTATTAATATAAAATGTCATGAAGCTGTTACTATGTTAGAAAATGGACTTTAGAGTAACCTAAATCTGTGTTCCTGAGTAGAGATCATTTATATTTGTCTCCAGAATAAACTATCTGCTATCCCCTTTGAGGTGAGAATTGTAGTTTTTGCATGAACAACCATCTTCTCAGCTCTGCCATTACCCACCTTTTGGTGAAAGGACCTACTTACCTGAGTCAGCATTTTGATGAATGGTGGTGGAGCTGACACGGAAGGAAACAGATGAGTATCTGGAAGACAAAAGAGCTAAAGCTGAACATTTTAACACACCCATGAAGCATCTCATCAGAATATTGTAGAGGAGACATCTAAAGAATCTCTATTTTACCATAAAAGGAATAATGAGAAAGCCTTAATGTGGGTCATATATCAAAGCAAGATGGTATCTAGGTTTTCTGTTGCTAGTTTGAATGTGAGGCCTCATAGTACACAAGAGCCCTAGCCTGGAGCTACATCCCCAGGCCTAGGTTCTCTTGGTTTGTTTGTTTGATTTGAGACAGGTTTCTCTGTGGGATAGTCTTGACTGTCCTGTAACTTGCTCTGTAGACCAGGTTGGCCTTAAACTCACTGAGATCCTCCTGCCTCTGTCTCCCAAGTGCTAGGATTGAGTTCTAAATGGCATATCTGTGGATGAATCTATGCTATTATGTTGGAAAAACATCTCAGATGGGGCAGCAGAGATATGACTTCTCACGTTGTCAAGAGGATGAAGATCAATGGATGGCTGCAAGCAAGGTGGCATGTATCGGGTGAACATGGATCAGGAGACAAAGGGGGACTTTACCAACTAGCCCCCAACAACAGGTAGAGCCAGGGCTGTACTGGAGCCCAGCAGATTTATGATTACTTTGAACTTAAGGGCCATGGAAGAGGACTGGCAGCATTCATCCTTCTGTTGGTTCTGAACACCATTAGGGCAATTTGGTTATAAGCCACAGAAACCCATCTGAATATATATATATATGAGGGTAGGTTGCCTGGAAGATGCTGATGGGAGGAGGACACTCACAGGCTGATTCTCATTTAAAAACTTATATATCAAAGCAACCCAGGTGGGAATAGGTCTGAATAGTAGAGCTTCGAGTGCATAGCCCTAGACTGAATCCTTAGCAATGTGTGTGTGTGTGTGCGCGCTCGTGCTATGCACACACACACACACACACACACACACACACACACACACCCATGCCCACACATGGTTTTTTTTTTTTTTTCACAAAGAAGTCAGAATGACCTCCAGCTCCCTAGCCTAAAACCTTTGTCTACTTTCCACTGTTCTAGATAAGAACTCTGAGTCTTCAGTGTGGCCCAGGGACATCTAAGGAGAGAGGAGGGGACTTCATGTGGACTTCATGCAGAGCTGGTAGGACATGAAGAAATGGCCCTGCCAGGACCCTCCATACAGAAGGCTCATTTCAGTTTAGAGGCTACAGCCCAACTTCGGTTTCTTTTACTCATTGTCTTACTAGATGGCCTTGAACCCCAGGGCATTTCAATGGCACTAAAATGTATTGTTATGTCTTTTATGTCTCACTGGAAGATATGTGCTTTATGGACTTTGGCTGTGGCTTTCTATGTCCTCTGGTGAGGAAGCTGTCTGTTCAGCTCCCAGCCAGGAACCTCTTACTTGCCTCCCTGCTCTCCTGGAGCTACATGCAAGTAGCTCCTATCACCAGGCGAGCCTTTGGTCTCTGCTGTGGGTGAGGTACCAGTCCCACTTACAGTTCTGAAGTCCTGTTGCCCACTGGGAGATGATCACAGAGGTTGCATGAAGAGCAGAGGAACAATCGTTGCACTCAACTCTGAATTACAGGAAAGCTGGAGTCTGGGCGCCTTCTGAGCCTGAATCTTGAAAGCTCTCATGACACCTGGGGCTCACCCGCTTTTCCTATGGGCCGAGACGCTTTGCTGGGGGAGCCTGCCTTTGGCTTCCTGGGGTAGTTGTGGGTACCATGGTAACAACAGTCAGATTCCAAGGACTTCCTGTTCTGGGTTCTGGTGTCAGCTCAGCTTGAGGCTTCAGGCTATGGGCTGAGGGGAGACAAGGCTGTCATAAAACAGACTGAGTGACAGCTCCTCGGCAAGACCAATGGGTGTCGTGAGCTTCCTCTAGCCTCCCTCTCATGGCAGCAGTGCTATACTTGTCCAGGGGACCACATCAATATCCTTATAGCACCTGAGCCACCTGAAGGGTCCATCCTCTAATCTTTAATCCCTTTCACTGGAAACACTTTAGGTCCTACCCAGCTCTGGCATTTGGGGTATTCAGGTGTTTGGACAAAACAACATTTCAATAAAAATCACACTTTAGAGCACAAATGGACTTTGGGAGCCCATTCCCTATGGAGGGATACTATTGCAGCTCAGATACAGCAAGGAGGGTCTAGACCCTCCCCCAAACAATATGATAGACTTTGAAGGTCCTTGGTAGGGGGCCTCACTATCCCTGGAGAGGAGTTGGGGGTGGGTTGCGTGGGGAACATGGGAGGAGAGGAGGGCGAGGGAATGGGGGGATGGATATGTAAATATGAGTAATTAAAAATAAAAAATTTAAAAAATCATGCTTTACATTATTGAAACTACCCCAAGGGATTACCTTGTTAATGGGTGACTTTTCTTCTGCTGTTCCTGAGAATTATCTGTAAGTCAAGGATGTGACTAAGACTTTTCACATCAGATACCAGATAGAAGGTCAAACTCCCCCAGTCACATCCCCTGGGAAACTTGGTCTAGGAAATCTCTGGACCATCACCCCAGAAACTACAGGGGACCCTAGCCATAGGACAGGAAAGTGAAATCAGTCAGGCAGCTTGTGAGGCTAAAGACTGGCTCTCTCATGAGCTTCATTCGTGGCTTCTCCCGAGGAGTCAGGTAAATTATAAAGAAGAGCAGGAAGGCAGATGCTCTTCTACCTGTAATTATGTGCTAAAAACCAGAAAATACTGAGTCCACTGGAGGCGTCTCTGAATTTGCCTGCCTGCTCAACTCCCACCCTCTGGATTCTGCCTACATCCCCTTTGCAGAGCAATTAGTTATATGGAGGGTTCTGTGAATGGCCTTATCCTTCCCTAGAGCCTGACAACCAAACATGGCCTTTAGAAAGTGCTAAATAAAAGTCCCTAGAATTGGTGAATTGGATATACAACTCTGCTTTTCCATACAAATGAACATTGCATGTGAGCCCATGTCTTCTCACGTATGTGCACGTGCATGTATGTATATGTCTCTGTGTGGTCATGGGCTTGGTGTTTGTACCTAGCTGCTATGTACATGTATAGAATTGCATTCACATGTGTGTGTCAGGAGCATCTTTAGTTGCCTGAGTAGCTCCCGGGGATGCATTTTTTTTTCTGGGGTGTTCCTTGGATTGGGAAACTTGGAGTGCAATAAAAGAGGGTTCATGGCAGCTCATAACTGACCCTGTCAGCTGTCACTCAACCTGGGAGGAGCTGATCCTTAAAGGTTTGTGCTTCATGGGTGGGTAAAGCCATTCACATAGCCCTTCTCATAACCAACGGCTCAGCAAAGAGAAAGTAGTGCAGAGTCCAGAGGGTAGGGGTGGTGGAGGCAGGCAAATTCAGGGACACCTCCAGTGGATGGACTCAGATGCATAGAATTAGAAGAAGCATCCAGAGATCTACAAGGATGACCCCAACTAACAATCTAAGCAATAGTGGAGAGACTACCTTAAACACCTTTCCCCGATAATGAGATTGATGACTACCTTACATGCCATCCTAGAGCCTTCATCCAGAAGTTGATGGAAGCAGAAGCAGACACCCACAGCTAAACACTGAGCTGAACTCCTGGAATCCAGTTGCAGAGAGGGAGGAGTGATGAGCAAAGGGGTCAAGACCAGGCTGGAGAAACTCACAGAAACAGCTGACCTGAACAAGGGGGAGCTCATGGACTCCAGTCTGACAGCTGGGAAACCAGCATAGGACCGAACCAGGCCCCCTGAACGTGGGTGTCAGTTAGGAGGCCTGGGAAGTCTATGGAGCCTCTGGTAATGGATCAGTATTTATCCCTAGTGTACAAAGAGATTTTGGGAGCCCATTCCACATAGAGGGATACTCTCTCAGTCTAGACACATGGGGGAGGGCCTAGGCCCTGCTCCAAATGATGTGACAGACTTTAAAGATTCCCCATGGATGGCCCCACCCTCCTTGGCGAGTGGAGGGGGATGGGATAGTCTGCAGGAGAGGAGGGGAGGGAGAGGAAACTGAGATTGACATGTAAAGCAAGATTGTTTCTAAATTAAATAAATAAAAAAGAATCAGAAGAAGCACAGATTTGAGGTGGGGTCCAAATATCTTCTGTCGCTTTCTGTCATCCTAGCATACAAGGTGAGGTCAGGAAGGGGTGCTCAGTGGCAGGACTTGATGACAGAGAATACAGGCTGAGGGCACCAAATTTGTTTTACAGGCAGGGGTTAGGTGTCCAGTTCAGGGTCTACCCACAGTTCTAGAGTGTATCCAGGTGAAAGCAGACTTTAAGTGGATGTTCAGGACTTACAGGGGCCAGAGGAGAGCCTGTACTCCTGGCTGGGATGTGGGCCTTCTCTACACTGCAGAAGCAAAGTATTGCTGAAATAAATTTTCTTTTATAAATCCAACACACAGGGGAGATAAATTCAGAGGCAGGAAAACCTGGAAGAGAAGGAATTGAGGCAAGAACTCACTATAGAGCCCTAGACAGCCTCATACTCCCTGGACAGCTCAGCTAGGCCTAGATTTGCACCGACCCCCCTGTTTCTACCTCTCAAGTTTGGGGATGGATTACAGGTAGGTATCACCATGCATGGCTGCCAAAATATTTTGACAATAAAAGTAATTTGAATCCCATGGATGGCCAAAATTAACCTTCATTAATACTACATCAATATTTGTGCATGTATGTAAATACCCACCCACATTCCTGTGTATTATTGATAATGGTGACACTGTTTCTGATATTGGGGAAAGTGATGGATAGTGTAACTCATTTCCCCCCCACTCCCATGTTTTATTGATAATGGTGACACTGTTTTTTGATGTGGGGGAAAGTGATGGATAGTGTAAAACATTTCTCTCCATATTCCCATGTATTATTGATAGTGATAACACTTTCTTTTTTTTATTTTTTTCACTTATTTTCTTGATTTATTTATTTTATTTTATTTTTTAATCTTTTTTTAAAAAATTTGAATTAGAAACAAGATTGTTTTACATGTCAATCCCAGTTGCCTCTCCCTTCCCTCCTCCCCTACAACCCCCTCCCGCAACTAAAAACCTTAACTATCACATATCCTTTCTGCTCCCCCTGGAGGGTGAGGCCTTCCATAGGGTGTCATCAGAGTCTATCGTGTCCTTCGGGATAGGGCCTAGGCCCACCCCTGGATAACACTGTTTTTTGATGTAAGGGATAGTGATGGATAGTATAACCAGCCACTCTGACAGACATTAGTGTCTCAAAGTACAAGACTTGCAATCAGGCTGTGTGTTCCTTTGCTAGGGAACAAGCTACACACACTCTTCTAGTGCCTTACCCTCCTCCCCCATCATAGTACACACAGCCTGCTCTCTGACCTTGAGTCTGTCTGCTGCTTCCCTCTCAGCCCAGTGCCAAGGTAATCATGTGATTGAGTGTGTGTGTGTGTGTGTGTGTGTGTGTGTGTGTGTGTGTGTGGTGCCCCAGCAAAAGCACTGAAGGACAGATCTGCCATCTTTATGTTGCTTCCCCTTTACCCCAAATTTTCCCCCATGTGAATTGTCTCTGGAATGGAGGACTTTATAAATGATTTTAACGAAGGTATTTGAAATATAAGAACCTGAACCTTTCTGACATCCCACCTATCTCGGTACCACTCCTGGGGCTACTGGCTATGAGAAAAAAACAATCCCTGAGCACCGCCTAGTGGTCACACTGGGGAAATGTCCCATGTCACAATCCCATCATACCTGAGCCCAACCTTTGGCCTTGGCTGTGTTGATCACTTTCTGTAGCATTAAACTCAAGGACTCAGAGCCTTCTGCTCACCCCTAGAGTCCTCAGCATACACATTCCATGGATCTCTCAGGAGCTGAGCAGTATACCACAGTCAAAAACAAACACACACAAATGAAAAGAGCTCTAACTCCCCTCCCTGGAAATTCTACTTGATGGCATCCACTTGCTGGGAATGGCAATGACTCACCCCTAGGACTCAGCCTATGGGCGCAGGGGTGGCTGGGAAGAAGAGTGGGAAACATAACCAGCATTCCAGCTTTGGGTGACTGTCCAGGGAGCTGCTTTCTGTCTCACCTGGCATGTTCTGAATCCTGAGGGATTGGTGAGAAAGAGTCAGCTTCTTATTACAGTGTCAGAGAACCTGCTATGCTACAGAGACACAGTTGAGCAAGCTCCTACAGAGAACATGACAACTCCTCTGATGTATAAGCTCCGTGCACACATGCAGGCAAAGACACATCTCCAGAAATGGGGTGTGAGGCCAGAGAATCACTACTGAGGCTCGTTGGTGAAGGATTTCCCTACATGAAGACAGAGAGGTGGCTATTCATGCAAGTGAGCACACATGTACACACACACACACACACCCTCCCCACCCCACAAGTGCACATATGCACCTAAAACAAATGTGGAGAGGGAAGAATAGCCCAGGCAAAACAGTAAATGAACCTCTAACCTGACCATACAGAAAGATGAATTATCTCACCAGAAATTAAAAATAATCCTCTTAGAGCAGGTCTGTTGGGTGCAGACCTGTATGCAGGAAATGGAGGCAGAAGTTCACAGTCATCCTTGATTATACAGGGAGTTTGAAGCCAGTCTATCATAGACAAATAAGCAAGCAAGACAAAGACTCTGATGGAAGCCTGCTATGCCTCAAGGGAGCACAGACAGTTGGGCTTGTAGAACAGCCTGTTATACCAGAAGACATGCTGAGGCAGGAGGATGCTGATGATGGCCATCTTTGCCACATCTTCCCCTGTGGAGGTCTACTTCAGTCTCAAACTTGTGTTGTCGTAACTCGGTCCTTCAGCATTTCAAAGGAGAAGGCAGGTGACTGGAAACACACCCCTCAGTCCCTCAGTCAAGCAGGTAGTGGAGAAGCCAGCACAGCTGTTCCCTGCAGCCTCTCACCCAACAGTACAGCATCCCAGAAGGCAACACCAGTGAAGAGAGGTGACCAAGTGCAAAACAGGACTGAAGTCAGGCCAAGCCCGCTGAACGGCAGAGGGCAGTCCAGGGGTTGGCCCTTATGTCCCACAGGGTACAAGCTACGTACACTGAAGGCCAGGGAGCAGTTATGTAATGGCACTATCCTAGTTAGGGTTTCTATCACTATGATGACACACTGTGAGCAAAGCAAATTGAAAGGAAAGGGTTTATTTGGCTTACACTTCCACATCATTGTCTTTTACTGAAAGAAGTCAGGACAGGAACTGAAACAGGGCAGGAACCTGGAAACAGGAGCTGATGCAGAGGCCACAGAGGGGAGCTGCTTGCTGGCTTGCTCCTAATGGCTTGCTCAGGCTGCTTTCTCATAGAACCCAAGACCACCAGCCCAGGGATGACATCACCTACAATGAACTGGGCCCTCCCCATCAATCACTAATTAAGAAAATGCCCTGTAGGCTTGCCTGCAGCTGGATCTTATGGAGGCATTTTCTTAATTGAGGTTCCTCCCTCTCAGATGACTCTAGCTTGGGTCAAGTTGACATTAAACTAGCCAGCACAGGTACTGACTCTGGAAGGCTTCTAAGCAACAAGAATCCTAAACCTTAAAAAGTGTAGTCCTGATTTCAGTCTCCAGTACTTCATAGAATAGGGCATGTGGCATATGTAGCCCAGCACTTGGAAAGTAGATGCTGGAAGACCACAAGTTCAAGGTTATCCTTGGCTACATAATGGATTTGAGGCTAACCTGGGCTATATAAGACTGTCTCAGAAAATAAAAGAAAAAAAAAGATATCTTAATGTGACTTCTTGGCTGCTGGGGAGAGGCAAAAGGACAGCCCCTGGAACCCCAGAGCTGACCTGGACCTCACAAGTGGACCTTGGCCATAAACAATGTCAAAGGACATCAGCATTGGACATGCCACCTGGATTGTGGTGGGTCAGAAAGAACTGAGACCACTCTGTAAGCATGTCTGACACAGACAAACTTGAAGGTGATTTGAACCACAGCAAGGATCAAGTGTCTCTTAGTCCTTCCTGGCTTCTAATGGCAGCCCTGCCTCCCTCTTCCTATACCTTCTGAATCTTTTCTATGATGCCTTGAGCCCCCCCCCCCCCCCCCCGTGGAATTCCTGCTTCACTGCAACTACAATCAACCTGCCCAACTATACTCAATGTTCCTAGTGGTTGGCTAGAGCAGGGGCTTCTAACATGGGTTCTGAGGCTTGAACTCAGGTCATGGGGCTGCCTGGCAAGTACTTTGTAACCAACTGAGCTATCCTGCCAACTGGACTTACCCTTATTCTACAATCAAAACCTTATCTTTGGCAATAAGGCATCAGCAAGAGTCCATTTGTGTCCGGCTCTAATTTCCTCTGTCTATGGGCATATAAATGGCATACAAATCAGACATTTACCAGTAATAAATCATGAAGAAGTCTATTTTTGAAACGATTGCTTGGTAGTCATAGCTTCCCATTTATTAAAGATGAAAGCAAATTTGTACACTAATGAGAAAGTATGCGTACTTAAAAAATTAGATCATGGTTGAAAACTTGATACTGCAGGAGTCAGAGAATCTCCGATTTTTTCAGAGTTTGTCAATATTTAGATTTTTTAATCATCAATGCTGAGAACATACCACCACACGAATACACAGTACAAAATGACAAAAAGTACAATGGCCATTGAAAAAAATTGGAAATTCTGTCCTAACCCCATGCCCAAATCCACTTAGTGGAATTTCAAGAAGCCTAAATTAACAACTCAGTTTACATTTAAAATCAAGCATCCAAAAAAAAAAAAAAAACCTCCCAAATGTTAATTAGATACTTGGATTCTGAGAAGTGATGGCAGGGAAACATTTAAAGCCATCGTTTTCCATAATGAAGCCATCAGAGCAGAAAACTTTGCATTTACAGTAAAAACACTGCCACTTATCACATACGGCAGCCTCAGATGGAAGCCGAGGTATTGCAGGCAGTGTTTCTGGCATTGTGTGATGTGATGGCCTGCGCAGTTCACACAGCTCATGTTGTATGGTCAGAGTGCAGGCCATGGTGATGTTGTGAAATGCAACAAGACAGCCAGAAATGATGCCTTGGACTCAGCATGCATGCATTTTTGATTAACTTTTTGAACATTGCAGATTCAGAAATCTTTTACTATTGCCCAATTTTTCTCAGTCCCCACATTCAGTTATACAAACCATATGGGATCATGACCCAGTTCAAGAAGCTGGGGTCTGGAGCACAGGTGAGCCAACCAAAGAATTGAGCTTAGAGATGGCTCAGTAATTAATAGCACTTGCTGGTCTTGCAGCAGACGGGCGCTTGGTTCCCAGTATCAGAGTGGTGGTTGACAACCATCTGTAACTCTAGTTCCAGGGGATCTTCTGTCCTCCCATGGACACCAGACATTCACATGGTGCATTTACATACATTTGGGCAAAACAATCATAAACATAAAAATGAAAGCAAAAAAAAAAAAAACTGAGCTAGATGTGATGGTGTACACCTTTAATCTCAGCACTCGGGAGGCGGACGTGGGTGGATCTGTGAACTTGAGGCCAGGGACACATAGTAAGACTCTGCCTCAAAAACAATCAACAAAAGTTATTCATCTTAAAGAAGTATACTCACATAGGTATATAAGGACTCTCAGGTAGTTCAGAACAATAGCAAAACACTGCACACAATTTAAATGTCCACTATGCAGGATAATTGTTTACTTACCATGAAATGCTATGTGGCCACTCAATGGAACAAATAGCAGTATTTATTGATATATAATTTACCACAGATTGCAGCTCACTGCAGAGAGTGCTGGAGCCAATGAGTCAATGGGCACAGAGTCCCCAAGGAAAAGTAACTGGATGTGGGCAAGAGATTCTTAGACAAAAAGAGATTCTTAGAAATCAAGCATTCTCAGATGAACTTCTCCCATTGCAGTCAGATAAAAATTTCTGGAAAATAAGAAAGGACTCATTTTTGGTTTATGTTTGCAGAGATTCAGTCCACCAAAAGCAGCTCCATTCTTCTGGGCCTATGATGAGGAAGGAACATCACAGCAGTGGAAGCATGTCACAAAGGCTACTTAAGCTCATGGCAGACAGAAAGCAGAGAAAAGAGTGGGGACCTAGGACCAGGTATAACTTTCAACGGGATATTCCCAGTGACCTAAAGTTAGGCCCTACCTCCTAAAAACATTTCCAGAAACTCTTAAAATAGACCCACTGGCTGGGGACCAAACATTTATCATGTGACACTGTGGCAGGTGCTTGATATTGAAGTCACTTGTCTTAGTGTTTCTGTTACTGTGAAGAGACACCATGGCCACAGCAACCCTTAAAAAGGAAAACATTTAAATTGGACTGGTTTATAGCTCAGAGATTTAGTCTATTATCGTGGTGGGAAGTATAGTGGCACACAGGCAGACATGCTATTGGGGAGGTAGATGAGAGTTCTACATCCAGATCAGCAGGCAGAAGGAAGAGAGTGCCACACTGGGTCTGGCTTGAGCTTCTGAGACCTTAAAGCCCACCCCCCAGTGACACACTTTCTCCAATCCAACAAGGCCACACCTCCTAATAGTGCCACTTCCTATGGGCTTATGGGGCCATTTTCATTCAAACTACCACATTCCACTCCCTGGCTCCTAGAGGCTAGTAACGGTATCATAATGCAAAATGCATTTAGTACAACTTCAAAAGTCCCTATAGTCTATAACAATATCAGCACTGTTTAAAAGTTCAAAGTCTCTTCTGAGATCCATGTAATCTCTTATCTGTAATCCCTTATAAAATCAAAATGAAAAACAGATCACATACTTCCAACATATAAAGGCTAAGGATACACATCATCCTTCAAAATGCAGAGAAGGGAACACAGTGAGGAAATACTACACCAAAGCAAGAATGAAAAGCAGATGAGCAAACTCCAAACTCTGCATCTCAATGTCTGATGTCAAAACACTCTTCAGATCTCCAACTCCTTTTAGCTTTGTTAACTGCAACATACTTCTTTCTCTTGGGCTGGTTCCACTCCCTGTTAGCAGCTCTCCTCAGCAGGTATCACATGGCTCTGGCATCTCCAACATTCCAGGGTCTCCAAGGCATTCCAGGCTTCACCTTCACAGCTTCACACAATGGCCTCTCTAGGCCTCCATTCAGGGACACCTTTGACACATGCCTAGCTTCAAGTAGCTTTCTATAGTCATGGAGGGAGATTCCATAATCCCTTTCTTGTATCTTTGACTCTAAAATCAGAACTATGTAGCTGAAGCTGCCAAGTTTTGGTGCTTGCTGGGGCTAGGACATGGCCTCCTTGTTCAAATACATTTTCACCAGCTCTCTGTTTTTGATGGTTTCTTTCACTGCCTAAGTTTGGCTGTCCTGTAGACCAGGCTGGCCTTGAACTCTGAAATCTGACATGCACTACTGGATCTAAACTTTTTGTCAATTCCTTTTCACTTTTTTTTAGTTCCTTTTTACAAATTGGAAGCTTAGCTGGATGGGGGTCTTGCTCTGAGGTCACTACTCCCTTTATTTCACTTAGCATCAGCCTTTTTTAAAAATCTGTCTACATTTCCTGGTGCCCCTTTTCTCCTCAAACTGTACATTTTGTATTTTTTCTTGCTCAGCTTGCTCCTTTTCATTATAAATCTGCACAAGCATGAGCACTAATAATTAAGCAACACTCAATACTAGGCTGTTGAGAAACTTCCTCTGCCAAAGTTAATCCATAACTTTTCAGTTTAGTCTCAGGATGATTTTTTTTTTTTGGATAATAGCAAAAAGCAGCCACATTCTTTGCCAACACATCACAAGAACAGTCTCTAGGCCATATACTAAAATTCTTCTCCTCTGAAACTTCTTGAACCAGGCCCTCACAGTTCAAATCACCTTCAATACCACTGTCTTCCATGCTTCTACTAGGATAGTCAACAGTTTTTCTAATCCAAAGTCCCAAAGTTTACATTCCTCCAAACAAAATCATGGTCAAGCCTATCACAGCAATACCCAAGTCCTTGGTCTTAGGGATTCTATTACTGTGAAGACACACCATGACCACGGCAACTCTAATAAAGGAAAACATTTAATTGGGGCTCATTTATAGACATCATGGCAGGAAACATGGTGGCATGCAGGCAGGCATGGTGCTGGAGAGGTATCTGAGAATTCTGCATCTGGATAAGCAGGCAGCAGTTAGGGAGTGCCACACTGGGCCTGGTGTGAGCTTCTGAAACTTAAAAGCCCACCCCCAGTGACACGCTTCCTCCATCAAGACCACACCTAATCCAACAAGGCCTTGCCTCCTAATAGTGCCTATGGGGGTCATTTTCATTCAAACCACACCACCACAGACTTTCTGTGCAAGCTTGTCTGGAAGAACACAGAATCACGCAGTGGCCTCCATCAGCTTCCAGAGTTTCAAAGCAGGGCTCAAGAGTAGAGCAGGTCTACTAAAAAGAAAAGGAAGTAAAATACAAAAACATAGGAAGCTAGGCATGGGCATGATGGCACACACCTATGATCCCAGCACTTGGGAGGTTAAGATCAGGGAGTTCGAGGTTATGAACATGGTGAATGGGAAGCTAGCCAGACCCTGTCTCAATAATATGATGTTGTGGCAAAGCAAATAAAGCCCTTCTGGAAAAATGAACACACAGATCCCATCTACAGGGGAGACAATAGGCAAATTCAAGAATTAACCTTCCTTTTTTCTGTTCCAGATATCACTCCAAAGCAAAGGAGATCCTGGTCTGCTATTTGATGATGTTCCAAGGTCCCTGGTTCCAAGGGACCAACCCTACATAGGTGACAAAAGAAGGATACTGAGATGAAGGAAAACACAAGAAGGAGATGCTGCCCACAGAGAAACCTGATGTAGCTGAGACTTGCCCGACTGAGAAGAGTAACGGACAATGAAGATGAGCATGCAGTAGAGAAAGTTGATTTGGACAATACGATTTTCTCATCTGTAAAATATGGAATCTCTTTGCATATAATGTATCGGTTTGGGAGGAAAAAAAATGTAAGGCTGCTAGGAACACACCTATTTAGTAGCTTTTCTGTTGCTGTGATAAAACACCATGATCAGCGGCAACTTCAGAGGGTTTATTCTGGCTTACCATTCCAGAGGGGTAAGAGCCCACCATGGTGGGAGACATGGCTGCAAGCAGCAGGCACGGTGGCAGGAGCAAGGAGTGAGAGATCGTATCCTCAACCACAAGCACATAGCGGAGAGTGAAACTGAAGGTGGGGTAAGGGTTACCCAAAGCTCACCTGCCAGGGATGAACTTCCTTCAGGAAGGCTGCATCTCCCCATCATCTCTCCAAACAGCACCACCAACTGGGGACCAAGTATTCAAATGCCTGAGCCTAAAGGCAACATTTCTTATTCAAAACACTTCACCAAACCCTGACCTGATAGTCCAGTCAACAGCCATTAACTTTGCTGTCCAGAGTAGGGTCATAAACCCCATGAAGTTTCCAGAGGGCTTTTGTCCATGCACAGCAGTGTTATCAGTCATCCCTGATGAAGCTTTTATGGAGTAATCATTCTGTGACTTGGACAACACCTTGTAATCATCCAAAATAAAGGTGGTGACTGTTTTGATGACATTCTAGACCAGTGGTTCTCAAACTGTGGGTCACAACCCCTCTGGGGGTTGGATGACCCTTTCATAGGGGTTGCTTAAGTCCACTGAAAAATACAGATATTTATATAACAGTAACAAAATTAGCTATAAAATAGCAATGAAAATAATTTAATGGTTGGGGTCCCCACAAAGTGAGAAACTGTATTAAAGGGTCACAGCATTAGTAGGTTTGAGAACCACTGTTTTAGACAGCTTGGCGCTCTCTCTCTCTCTCTCTCTCTCTCTCTCTCTCTCTCTCACACACACACACACATACATGTTACAATATATATAAAATTATATTTAAAAAATTATTTTACTAAAAAAAGAGTTTACATCATAGTCACATTACAGTGTTGTATGGGAAAAACAGTTAACAGAATGGAACACTGAAGCCAAGTGGATAAACACACAAGCAAACAGATAAATATTTTGAAAGTAGCACAGTGAAAAAGTTAGGTAAATATTTTATATGCTAAGACAAAAATCACAACACCTGTAGTTTCTTGGTTTGGGGATTAGGATGTTGTACTTAGCTATATTAGTCATCTTTTTAGAAATGAAAAAAAATTTTTTTTGAATGGTGAAAATAAAAGAGAAAGCAGTAGACATGGGGACCCTGGAAAGGAAGGGATGTATGTGGCCAATGTGAGTGAGGACGCTGGGTCCTCAATGGCAGGACCAGGCAGTGGCTACTGGGCAGGGTGAGGGAGGCAGTTTCCTGTCCCCTCTCAGGTGCCTGTCAGGTGAGGATGACAGTGGGGCCAGAGCTCTGCCAATGGAGTTACATACAGAAGAAATGAAGCAAAAACTTATGGGGATCCAAAGATGTGGTCCATCGCCACCGGGCCAGCAGTCCAATAAGAATGAGTCTACCTCTCTCTCTCCTTGTGCTACCTGGATGGCTGGCCGGATTTCATCTACCTTGTAAGGCACAGCAGAGACTTCCACCCCATCTTCTCTCCCGGACACCCTAATAGGAGTGGGGTACCTCTACAATGAGTGACTCACAGCTACCGTGCCTGGGGTAGAAAGGGGGACTATTAAGCTGAGACACAGGAGCTAGGGTCTGGTTTTCACACTCAGCCACACCACACATTCTGCCGGCACACATGTCCCAGTGGGGAATGGCTCTCACAGTCAATCCTGAAGACCAACCTGCATCTGATCCTCAGGACCCCCATTGTGGAAGGAGAGAACTGACATCAGCACATCACTCCTAGGCCTCCACATGTGTAGCATAGTGTGCACGCAAAGTTGTCCTCTGACCTCACTCACACACCAATAACATAATGAAAAAAATTAAATTCATACGTACTCCCTAACCCCTGCGCCCTGTGAATATGGCTGTATCTGGAAATGGCCTTTGAGGATGGAACTCTGGATCAGCCTGGATTGGCAATAGGCTCTAAGTCAAGGATATTCTTATAAAGAACTGGATATGATGGCCCAGACCTATAAACCCAGCTGAGGCTGAGGCAGGAGGATTGTAAATTCAAGTGGTGTCTGGACTGCAGAATGAGTCCAAGGCCAGTTTGAGCAACCTTGCCTCAAAATAAGAAAATAAAAAGAGGCCTGGAGGGACAGCTCAGCCAGCAGTGAGAGCCTTTACTACAAGGGGGTGTTCGAGACACAGAAGTACAAAAGGTTGAGAAGGTGCTGTGAACTGAGAGGTTGGAGCATTGCTGGGGATTCAGAAAGCCAGGAGAGGGACAGAATGGATTGTCCTTGCCTGCCCCAACCTCATCCTGATTTGGAACTTCTGCAGCTCTAGCTGCTATGTTTGTGGGAACTTGTGACAGCAGCCCAGAAAAACCAACTACCTTTGACCTCCTCCTTATCTCCCCGTCTCATCCTTTACCCTAGGTCTCCTTGCAGATTGAAGATCACAGGTCACAGGTCCACGTCGGGGCATCAAAGAACCTAGCAGCAGTCAGGATGCTAAGTGGCTAATTACCTGCCTTCATCAGATGTCCACGGCCCTCTCCTAACCATATATAGAGGAGTAGGCTGTGTTTCAGGGCTGGTCACGCACCAAGGGGTAGGAAAGAAAGCCTGACAGCTTGCTACTTCCTTTGCACAATAATAAAAGGAAACAGATTGTTGCCTAATGGCTGAGGCTTTGTAAAAATGAAATCTAAACTAATCCAACAGATCCACTTAATTATTTAAGCCCAAGTCAATATTTCTCATTTGCTTCCTCCTACAAACCCAGACACGATAATGAAGGAAATGCTATTTAAATCAATGGACAGAGAAAAGGGGCTCAGGCAGAAGGCAAGAAAAGACTCAGCCATTCCCAGAAAATAATTCACAGTCATGCTCACTGCCAAGACTCAAAGAAAAAAATTTATTTACAATAGAGAATTTTATTTGAAACATGCATTTTTAAAAAAAACAAACCAGCAAATGTGGATCAATTGTACACTCTTTAAGGCAAGAGTCCCTATGCAGGCTGTGTATGTTCATGTCACATCAGATGCTGCTCGCCAAAGGTCAAGGCCAAGGTCAGCAAATTGTTTTTTCTTTAGAGAATCTGACAATCTCCCTGATACAGGAACTCTGAGGTCAACTTGCTATGAATTATACTAGAAAATGCAAACGGATAGCAAGGAATCCTGGTAGGTGTCGGCACTGCATACGGTCAAACCAACCTTGTTTAGAGGGAACACAGTAGTGCATATAAAGTGAGAAGAGAACCTGTCCATGGAATTGGAAGGACAACAGTGTGCTGACGGTCGTATTGCACAAAACGGCCAAGTCCAAGCACTTGGTTCAAAGTTAGCTTTTTCCCATTTTGGCAATCAGTTCATCACAAATCTTGGTGAGTTCTTCTATCTCTTTATTCTGAAAATGAAAGACAAAGAGGTGTTCTGAAATAGCACATACATAAGCAACAAAAATGTACATACACACACCAAAAAGAAAAAAACAAAAGGAAGCCAGGTGTGGTGGTACACGCCTTTAATCCCAGCACTTGCCAAGCAGAGGCAAGGGTATCTCTGTGAGTTCGAGGCCAGCCTGATCTACACAGTGAATTAGGTCACCAAGCCAGTCAAGGGCTGAAGCAATGGCTCAGTCAGCAAAGTACTTGCGTTGCAAGCTGAAGGATCTGAATTCAAACCCCAGAGCCCATTTTTTTTTTTTTTTTTTTTTTAAAGCAAGCCAGGTGTGCACATGGGAGGCAGACAGAGGAGCATCCTTGGCCAGAGAAGCCTGCTTAGCAGCTCTAGGCCAATGACAAACCCAGCACTTGCCAAGCAGAGGCAAGTGGATCTCTGTGAGTTTGAGGGCAACCTGATCTACACAGTGAGTCCCAGGCCATCAATGCCACAGCAAGACCCTGCCTCAACAGCTATTACTACTATTACTAGTTAATCAGAAGTAACACTGGTCTCCTTGTGGGGGACAGAATCTCCTCAATCTCTTGGTCTCCCCTAAGGTTACCTAAAGTAATTAGAGGAAAAAATGGGAAGCAAACAAAGTTTACATCCTAGCTATGGATGGGTGAGCTTGGGCAAGTTACACAGCCACTCTGAATTCTGGCTTCCTTATCTTTAAAATGTAAGTGAGAATGACATGAGGTAAGAAATATAAAGTTATATAAATGTAAAGATACAGTGAGCAGACCACAGGAGGGTTACCTAGTATAGTTCCTGTCCCTGAAGGCTGAGGTCTGGGGTGAGGAAGAGCTGGCCTAAGCTAGTTCATTGCTAAAGGCCCAGTTTAGAGAAATGCTAGAGTTATTTGGAAGATGCCCGGTAGGTGGTGTGATGAACACAGGTGTCCTGGAGGAGTCAAGGCAAAGGCAGGCAACTTCTCTCTTGCAGAAGCCGCCCTTTGCCATCCTTGAAGCCCAATCAAAGGCATCTACCAACATGGGCACAGATAACTGTCCTGTAGGAAGGGGATTCAGCTGGGAAACAGCCAGCAGATATGGCTCTATCTACTGATGGTAGAGACACCAGCAACCCAAGGCTGCCTCTGTTTACACACAAGTGCCCAGTGGCCCTCCCTGAGGCAAGAAGACCTGCATCTCATGTACATTTTCAGCTAGTTTTCCTTTGAGATGCTGAGGAAGGCTAGCCTCCGCCAGCCCGTTTCCTAGAACCTTCTGCAACATGTTCTAGCTCAGTCCTTCCCTGGGTTAGGACTCCAGCACTCCACACCACAGTGCCCATGCAGGGCAGAAACATGAGCTGTCATGGGGGCGTTGGGGAAAGCACTGTCTCTCAGCAGCCTGGCCACAGCTACCTCCTGCCCAAAAGTAAATCTTAGGCCCCAGCCCACACAGGTGCTGAAAGCCCTGATCACTACTCCCCCATGATGGCCATGAATGCCTGTCTTGTCTTGTGAAAACCACATGCCAAATACCAAGCTAAAGCCATCTCAGATACTGTGACCTCCCTCAGTTCTCAAGCCGACCCTTTAAAGGAAGTCATTGTTAGGCAAATTTTCTGTAAGGAAACTGAGGCTCATGGAGGTTAAGTGCTATGCATAAGATTACACTGCCAATCAAACCGGAACAGATGTGGCCAGCTTGGAACACAAATTCAAGTTGTGCTCGCAACTAACTACCTAGCTTCGTTCTCATGTCTATTAAACTTAATGTACAGCAGCTCACAGTGGAAGCAGAGACCCACTGGAGAGCCATACGTAGAGGATGAGCTGAAAACCAGCACCATCATCCCGCAAACTGCCTCATCGCGGAGCCCAACATCACACAGATCTGCCCTGGTGAATGTGTTTCTGGGTCTCTTTAAGACAAGCCTTGCTTGTTATACGTATCTACTGTCCTTCAGGGGTGAATACCAAGATTAATTCCTTCCTCTGGAAGCTTAATTCAAAATGAAATTATGTTTGCACACATATTTTGATCTTTGCTATTCTCCAAAACCATGTGACCCAACTTGTTTGCATCTGTGTGCTTTAATCTACCAGAAAACGCAGCATCACCTTCGTTTGCCGTTCTGATCTGGCCAAGGGCCTTGGAAACATCCGCCCTGGTTCCTGCTTCAGGAACTAACACAGTGTGGCGATTTAAATGCATCTCAAGGAGTCCATACAGTGGAAACACTGACAACTTCCCAGACACACAGACTAACTGCGGTCTTTATTTTAATGAACCCTTCCATTTCTAGAAAAACATACACAGACTCAACAGTAACCACACAATGATGCTTGGTGATTATCAATGAGTGAACAAGTGCTTGGGTTTGTAGCTGTGTCTTGTCTCTATGGTGACTGCTATGAACTATTAGCTGAGCCCAGAAGTCACAGGTAGCTGCAGTAGCTGGCATACGACACTGGTCTAGCCCTTTCTTTCCAAAACTTAATTCTTGTGGTTGACTGGCCAGCAGTTACTCTTGTGTATCCTCAGAGGACAGAGCTAAATATGATTATACACTTCCCTCCCTCCCTCCCTCCCTCCCTCCCTCCCTCCCTCCCTCCCTCCCTCCCTTCCTTCCTTCCTTCCTTTCTTTCTGTGGGGCAGGGCTAGTATCACACTTGACATCAGGGAAATTCTCTTATCAAAGTATTTTCAGGGCTAAAGGGGACAAGGAAGCAAGGAGAGTGAGGCTCACCAGGGCCATACGATTGGTGAGTATGCGAGCAGCTGACCTGCTTCGTTGCCAGGATTTCTCTGATAGCTCCCAGCAGGAGAAAGCCAGTACCTACCAGGGCAAAAGTTACTAAAACTCAGTCTAGACACCCTGTCCCCTCTGGACCACAAGGAACTGGAGTGTTTCTGGGATGGCAGATGTCTTCACTGGGACAACCAGGGAAATAGTGCATACAATAGGCCTAGTACCACACTGGAAATCAGGAAACCTAGGCACAGGCTGAGTGACCTCAGGAGGTTCACCCACTGATTACACACCTGAATGTGCCTGGCCCTGACACTGCCCCCATCGTCCCTCAGGAGATTAATGGCTTCCTCACCTACTCCCCAGTAAGAATGATAGTTGAAAAGGTTCAAGGGCAATGTCTGGCATGCCAATAGCGTTTGACAAATACTTGACAAATGTTGTTGTGGAGAAATGAGAAATGGAAAAATACCATACGGGCTGCCATTCCAGGACAGGCAGAAATTAAAAACTGGACCTAACATAGGTATGGTCCTGAGGCATGATTCATATGGAAGCTGCTCTGGATTTGCTTTGGAACCCTGCTCCAAGCCTCCCAGTCCCCCCTGGCCTTCATTACCAGATAGATGGGCAAGAGCCAGAGAGTGGGGTACTCAGAGCTATGGGTACCCAACCCACACCCTCTTACCTTCTGCTCCAGCGTTCTTTCTAGAGCGTCCACTCGCAGCTGCTCCTTCCGCAGGCTAGCTTGATAGGCTGCTTGTTCCTGCTGGGCCTTGCCTCGAACCTGGGCAATCTCTGCATTGGCCCTGTTGGAACAAGGAGCACTGTAGGTGGCTTCATGGATACCTCCCTCCTCCCATGTCTGAATAGTGACATAGGTCTGGATCCAGTCACACTAACTAGAGCCCGAACACAAGAACCCTAAGAGCCCTACCCTTGTCGTGATGTGTAAGGGTGCCTCCGACATTACAACATAAACCTTCACTTATCTCAGTGGGTGGTGGTTAAGTGAGATCTTAGCCCAAGTCATAAAGATTAGCTACCCTCTGCAAGCCAATGTCAGAGTGCCGTTGGAGCTCCTGGCCTATGTGAGTAGTGAGTTACCTGTCCAGTTTCTCTTCTGCGTGCACCTTCAAGGCCTGGTACCTCTGTTCCTCTTTCTTCACTCGGGATAGGTACTCCTGTGCACACTTTTTCAGCACCTCTTCATTCTGGTATGACAGGGCCACAAGGAGAAATACTGAGGGGTGCACCAGAACGTCCCGAAGAGCCAAATCTGACTCCTTAACCTCAACAGAGCTCCTGTTCACAATGGCCAGGATGGGCTTCCTGGATTCTCACCCCCATGCTTGCCCCCCAAAACTGCTGTTGCATCTCCACCCCCAGCCAGACTTGGGCTCTACAGACACACCTTGCGGAAGCCTTCCAGGACCTCCTTCATCTTCTCGTATCTCCTGAAAAGGTCAGCCAAAGACTTTTCCACAGAGTTCAGGTCAGCCAGGGCTTGCTCCTTCTCTAGGACCAGCTGCTGCACAGTTTGGTGGGAGACCGATTTCTCTCTCTGTTCGTCCTCTGGCAGGAGAGACAGAAGTCAGACAATGGGGCCCATTCAATCCAAACTAGGTCTGCTCAAGTGCAACGTGAGTGGTCCTTGGAATGAACCCACGAGCCCTCCCTCCCAGAGGGTTCCAACGGGACAGGTCTGTGATAGGACCTGATACCATGGACTTGAGGTCATGACATATTATGTGGGGTAGAAGTCAGTCTTTAACCTGATCAGTGCAGCCCCTAGCACATCTATAACTGGAGACTCTGTGAGTCTACTTTTCCTCCACTAAGTAGATCCACACTAGGTCAAAAGAAAAACATTACTGCTGTATTTTCTGGAAGATGAGATTGCAGGTGCTGTGGTGGGCCCTAGGGTTAACCCTTCCTAAATAGTATCAAGACAGAAGTCACTGGGAGAAAGAGGTCTCTCTGTCCCTAAAACACCCCCAAGGACTGAAAATCTGTTATTACAACACTGAATTCTTGGCTATAGAAAGTACCACAATCTAGGCAAACTGAGACAGTATTTGCAAAGTTCATTTCTCAGCAAGGCAGCATGGTTCTACTTGTACTGGTACTAGCCTGAGCAACAGCTCTGCTCTCACCCATCTCTCTGCCCTCAGACATTCCATAGTGACCTCAAATGTCTCTACACTATAGCTTCCAATCTGTGTACCAGCCTCTACCCTGGGTGCAGATGGAATAGGCAAAGCACACCTCACTTTCCTGGTGACAGCAGACTTTATGACATCCCCTAGCTCTCATCCCTAGCACCAAGAACTCCTGGGGGGAAAACAAGTGGCCCAGCAGACCTTTGTCACTCCCAGGCTACCTAGGAAGGTGCTGACTTCGAGCTGGCTGCTATGGGGAAATTACATCTGGAACTAACAGTGACAGCAGTGGCAGCTGGCAGCCTCAACTGCAAACTGCAAACAAGGCTATCTCACTCAGAGTCTGCCTGTAGAGACCTCCCCTTGTATTGAGAATAAAATCTAGGCTGCACCCCACACATATATATGCTCCAGCTCTGACAGCCCCACTACTGCAGATAGCTCCTGTCCCAGAGCTCAGGAGCCCTTGGAAACCCCTAAGGCTCCCCCATTCACTGCCTCTGATTCTTCATCACTTCCTTTCTGTTTGTCACATGAGAATACATGCCTGTGTGGTTGGAGCAGCTGTGCTGGTTCTGTTATATTCTAACTTTCCCTGACCCAGACCCAGGACATAGGGCTTCCTGCTGCTTCTTATGATGGTAATTTTGTCAGGCTGGTCAGACTGAGAAATGCATAGATTAGCATAGCATATGTTGGATGTGCCCTTGAATGCATCCGAAGGACACTTGATCACTAGGACTGTGACCTTGTGAACACATTCATGATGTGATGGTGTTACCAAGGGATGGCAGAAAGCAGGAGGTGGGGCAAGGCTGGAGGAAGTGGGTCACTGGGGCCAAGTCCTTGGGGCTGGTCTTGCCCTGGCTTCTTTATTCCTGTATCTCTCTTCTCTGCTTCCTGTCTGTCAAAATCTGAACTGCATGCCCTCACCACTATGATGCATGCATGGGTTGTTTCTGAAACTGTTAGGCAAACATCAAAATCTTCCCTTCAGTTGAGCTTGTCAGGTGTTTGGGAAAAGTAATGACAAAAGTAACACAGTCCCTAAAAGTAACCTGGCCACTCTCCTCAAGGGCTGATAGTGGGTCTGTTTGGTTCACTGCTCTGGGCACACAAAACACCTCCATACAAGTGATGCTGCCATGTGATCAGTGCACAAACAAGAGTGGCTACACAGTGACCCATAGAGTTTTCTTGTCCCCATTTTATAGAAGGTAAAAGAGGGTTTGAACAGCAAAGTCATTTGTTCACTGAGGAGCAGCATAGCCCAGGCTCAGATTTAAAGACAAAAGGCAATCATGACTAAATTTCACCTGAGCCTCCTGTAACAATTGACCTGGACTATCCCCTCCTGCAATAATGGACCTGGACTGTCCCCTCCGGCAATGATAGACTTAGACGGTTCCTACCAGGAGTCAGATTTGGGTTATTTTCCCTCCCGTTTCTAACAGACCAGCATCTTGCTATGTCATAAGTTTGGCATAGTACTGCTGTGGGGCATGGTGGGGTCACAGCCTGAATTTTAACTCTAAGCCTGACAGAAACATGTTGAAAAACCCTGCTGGTTTGTGGTTCCAAAGCCCTGTGTACAAATCAAGGTGGTTATCAGATGTGAGTATGCATTAAAACCAAATTCAGGGCCATTCACATAGACATGCCTGCCCATCCTGCTTCTGGACTCAGCAGGTCAGAGTGGGGCTGGGAATCTGCACAAGTAACAGATTCAGATGTAGCTGGCCCAGGGCCCTGCCTGAAAAACCACTGGCCTAGGAGATGCCTAATCTCCCTCCATCCCACCTCTCTGAGCCCAGGGTTCTTAGTATTCTCAGCAGTAGCCAAAAGCCACCAAGGGCAGTGGCTCTGGAATCTAACAGCCCAGTTGAATTTCTCTGCTGTGTGACATTGGGTGGGGTTTTCAAACTCACTGAGTCTCCTCCCCAGAACCAGGGGTGGCAGTGTTTCTAGGCCACAGCATTTGGGGAGATTAAAAAAGGGAATGAATACAAAGGTCTTGGCACCCAGGAACTATCTGGAATCAGTGACCTGTTATCAATAGCATCACTGTCCCTAGAAACTCTTCACATCACCGCTGACTCGGTGGAATGGTATGTCATAATGACCCAGAAGCACTGCCTTTTAAATACAGAGAACTTTCTAACACAAATATTCTACTTGCCACATCTACACTCTAAAAGAGAGGGCATTTGCAAGTTCCACTAGTTTTTATTACTGAGATTTTAGCCGTTTCCTTTATTCTCATCATGCGATACAATGTACATTCTGAGCTGATTTGTAATCATGTATACATTTCACCAGACAGGCTGAAGGAGCCATTTATCAAACAGAGTCTGTCTGATTTCCTGCATCTAAGATGTCGCCTAGCCTAGGCTTTCCTTTTGTCACTTTTAAAAATAGAATTGACCAGGTCCCAGGAGAGCCAGACCACAGCAACGCAGCACAAATATTCTATGTGACCAATGAAGTCAGGCTCTTAAAGTCAGGAAATCAGCACCAGTCCAAAGCACGCTGCACTTGCAACCTCGATAGGTTTCCTGGTGTTTGCAGGCAAACCACTATTAAATCGTATGAGAAATGCAGCAAGTACACAAAAGCAAAAATAACCAAGCCAGAAAAACAAAACACAAAAGGTCGCAATGGGTAGGGATCAGATGGGGTGGGGGTGGGGGTGGGGAGCATTTACTTACCAGGCTTGCCTGTTTGTTTTGCAAGCAAAGGGCAAGAAGCAACAGAAAATGGAAGCAAAACAGATAATCAGGGCAGTTGTTAGGAAAGCAGAAACAAAAAAATTGCAACAATCTGGAATGCAGAAAGCACAGAGGTTCCTTTTTGTCCTAAATTCCAAGGGGTTTTAATAAGGCACACTTTCTTCCCGGGAGCTATGAGAAGAGATGATGAGGTGTGGAGCATCTGAAAGCTCCGGGAGGAAGGGCTAGCATGACTCTGGAGAACCAGGGTCTACTCCAGAACACTTCTACATCCACTCTGGTTCCAAGCTGCCAAACTCTCAGGCCTGGCTCTCCTTGCTGGGCAGGTGGAATGAAAATGGGATGAAAACATGGGATCCAGATGAGGCCCGTGTGTGTGTTTCTATAAGTGAAGAGATTCACCTTCCTAGAAGGCAGGCAGGTCTACCCACCTTCCCAGTCATGTCACAGGCTGTCTATGTGGACCCTCAAATATCCAGTGGCCTCACCCAGTGACCCTCCATAGCAATTGACTTACAATTTTTCTCCATTAGAAAAGCTTTGGAAAAGTGGATGAGGAAGAGGCTGGTGAGTAAGGCTGGTAACCACACACACGGTAGGGCTGTTATCCGAGTGATGATGCTCCTAGCTGGGGATGTTGCAGTAGTTCTCATTGAGCCATTCTGGGGGTTTTCTTGAACAGGAAACTGTTCAGAGAGTCTAAGTAGGAAATATACTGTGCCTTTGATACCTACTCCTCTGCTTGTCCTAGAGCAAAATGTTCTAACTTCTGTCAGCTGCAATTTATCTGAGAAGCAGGCATGGACATCTAGTAACCTCTCTATAATGGCCAGCTACCCTGAGAGGTTAACCAGAGAAGCCCCTCACGCTTGTAGGCCTCCAGGGGGAACTCCTGCTTCTCTCAAAGTCCCTAGCTGTGTGCTACAAACTGACTGTGGCAGCATTCCCTCAGGAGCCAAAGCTCAAACCTTTCTCCCTCAACACCATACCAGCATCTGTCCAAGTCATCTCAAGGACACCCACATCCAGAGACACCAGGAGCCCAAAGGTCTGGCAACCCTTTCCATGCTGAGAGATACATATGCTTCCTCTCTGGTGCCTTTGCCAACATTTAACAATTCCCAGAGCTTTAAAGTTTTTATCTCATCTCTAAGCTTGTAAATTTTGTTCTGCTGTGATGCATCCACTATGGCATTAATGTGGCTGAATGTGTGTGTGTGTGTGTGTGGGGCAGTGGGGGTCAATCCAGGTGAAAGCCTTAACATAAGCCACAATGAATGCTCCTGAGAGTGCAAGCCATTCAACCATTGGCCTTCTTGCTACTTCAGAGGCTACAGTGCTGTTTATCTTGGGATAACCTACAGATGGTTGGAACTCAAAAAGCCAAACATTTGCTAGGAGTTCTCCTAGGGGACCTGCTCATGCATATCCAGCCTGAGTCCTTGGTTGACAGTGACTTGCATGTTTACCCCACAAATCCATAGGTGGGTAAAATTATTTTTAAAAATTAATTATCATGAGCCTAAGCAAATAAACAGACAGCTAGACATAAATCAATACGAAGACCAGTTCCCTAAGACTATTACCATAAAAATCTGAACTTTGGAATGTCTCCAAGACTGCTTTTCATTATAGAGAGGGAGGATGGGGAGGAAGGAAGAATGAAGGGAGGGAGGGAGGTGGGGAGGGAGAAGGAAGGAAGGAAGGAAGGAAGGAAGGAAGGAAGGAAGGAAGGAAGAAAGGAAGGAAGACAGGCTGGTCATTGTTTGTCACTTGCTAATGTGGAGCCTTCTTTATTTGTAAGTCTAAGCAATCTGTCAGCTCTGGCTGTCAGGGATGCAGTGTTCTGATGGAGGTGTCCTATCAGGGAGAGTTGGGATTGACTAACAGGGTCTGCCAGCCACAGAGGGGGGTATTGGGTAGGGAGTTGCCACAGGTTCCATCCTGACCCTAAATCCATTGGCTAAAGTATATGAGTATTTAGTCATTTGACTCTAAACTAAATTAGGGTTTAGGGGTTTTAATTCTATGCTTTTCTGCAAGTAAAATCCAAAACACTCATACATTCCAGTGGACAAACTAAGACTTCTTCCAACATAGTGGATCACCCTGCCTGGGTAAACACTGAGGGCTACGGAGAAACCCGGTAGTGTGAAGAATACTTTTGTGGGTATCTTCAGGGTACAGCCACAAGTAGGGCTGCTCTGGTCCCTGCTCTTAGAGGAACTGGCTCTGAGCCTTGTCACCCAATCCCCACTCCAATTATACTTCCCCCACCACACACACACAGTGTGGGCTTGAGCACTCCAGTCACGACACCCACCGATCATCTGTGCGATGGTCTTCTCATATTCAGCCACGATTTTCCTGGAAGAAAGGCAAAGGCATGCTGAACTATAGTAACAGGATCATCTCCACCCCACAGGCAGACAGTGTAAGGCACACACCCTTGTATCCATCAAAGGTTCGTTTTCCTGGCACACAACCCTCAATCCAGCACACTGCTCAACCCCTGAAGCATCTTCACTGTCTACTATGTGAAACAAAAGGCCTCATCTTCCACCTAATGGCTGACACACCTAGGTCTCACCACCTCCACAGGCTTACCACCTTCTAGCCAGTTCATGGATACAGGGGCTCAACATGGACAGACAATTTCTTCCTTTATCTGGGCTTTCTCATTCCAAGTGTAGCCCAGGTTGTTTGTTTACTTCCTCCTATTTCTACCTCACAGAACCTATTCCTCAAGGTCTGATTCAAATGCTCTCTTTTCTAGGAAGCCTTTCTTGATTTCTCTCTTAGAGTTCCCTAACATTCTCTCTGTATCATCTCCTCTGATGGAGTGTGTGCTCCTCAGAGTATACAAGACACTACTTCTTATTCCCTTGCTTTTCTTTCTTTCTTTCTTTCTTTCTTTCTTTCTTTCTTTTTTCTTTCTTTTTTTTTTTTTTTGGTTTTTCAAGACAGGGTTTCTCTGTGTAGCTTTGGAGCCTATCCTGGCACTCGCTCTGGAGACCAGGCTGGCCTCGAACTCACAGAGATCCGCCTGCCTCTCCTCCCAAGTGCTGGGATTAAAGGCATGCGCCACCAACGCCTGGCCATTCCCTTGCATTTTTAAACTAAAATATATATATATTATTATATATATATATATATATAATATATTATTTTTTGAGGGGTGGGTTAGTGAGACAGGGTCTCACTATAACCTTGGCTGGCCTGGAACTCATTATATAGACCAAGCTGGCCCTGAACTCACAGAGATCCACCTGCCTCTGCCTCCTAAGTGCTGGGATTAAAGGCGTGCACCACCATGCCTGGCAAATTTCCCAGAAGAAAATAGTGAGATGTCAAGCAGCCGTCTACAAGAGTAGTGGTCTGAGGATTCAGGGTTCTCCTGTTAGTGTAGTCATCAGGAAAGCTGCAGTGGGAAGTACTGAGAAGTGTGGGAAGCAGAGCTAGAATGAGGTTTCAGGGAGATGTGGTGGCCTGGAAAACAGGCTATGGTCAGCTAGGTTAGTGCTTCTCAACCTGTGGGTCACAACCCATTTGGAGATAATATATTAGATACTTACATTACAATCCATAACAGTAACAAAATTACAGTTATGAAGTAGCAACAAAATAATTTTATGGTTGGGGATCACCACAATATGAAGACTGTACTAAAGGGTTGCAGCATTAGGAAGGTTGAGAACCCTGTTCTAGGTGTTTTGCCTGCTGCTGGAAACGTACACAGGAATACAAGATGATGGAGTTGGGTCCCCCCAACTGTCTACAGATTTATCTGACTGGATTCTTTATCTCATGTGTAGTGTTATTCTAAAAACACTTGTAGAAGCTGAAGAGACAGCTCAGCAGTTAGGAGCTTATGTTGTTCCAGAAGACCCAAGTCCAGTTTCTAGAACCCATGTTGGGTGGTTCTCAACCATGCTCCAATTTTGGGGGAGGATTTGATGCCTCTGGCTTCCAAGGGCATCAGCATTCATGTGCACAAACCCCACACAGAGACACACATAATTAAGAATAATGAGCTGGGCATTGGTGGTGCACACCTGTAATCCTAGTACTTGGGAAGCAGGGGTAGGTGGATCTCTGGGAGTTCAAGGACAGCCTGGTCTACAGAGTGAGTTCCAGGATAGCCAGGACTGTTACACAAAGAAATTATGTCTCAAAAAATGAAATTAAAAAGAAAATCTCCTAAAAATATGAGCCTTGAATAATAATGAAGAATAAACATCTTTTACAGAAGGCCCTGCTATGGGTGGGGGCTTCTCAGCATGAACTGCCATGAAGCCACAGACAGTGCTTCCAGGCAGCAGGAAGGCTAAGCTCCACTGACCTCATCTCCATCACTTCCCGCCTGCTTTCTTCATATTTGTCCCTCCATTCTGAGACTTCTCTTTCCTTGGAGATAACCTATGGTCAGGGAGAGGAGAAAGGCAGAGCCCAAATGAGTGCATTCAGTTCTGACCAAATCCTGGACACATCTTATACACATGGGATGAAAACTTCTCACACAAAACCAGGATTCCATCCAGGAGGGAGCAACCATGACAAGGTATCTTCTATAGCATGTCAGCCTTGCCTGTTGGCATGGTAACTAGGCAGCACAGAACCCATGGTGTGCCACCCAGCTAGCTTGCAGTGTTTAGAGGACGGTCTGCCTCCAAAGAGGAGCTTCATGGGTAAATTTGGTTATTGACAACTGGCAGACTCAGGTCATATCCCACTGTCAAGAATATGGCCCTTGACATGACAGGTCTCATACCTCTGCTCTGGCAACCTGGAGTGCAGAGTCGAGGTCTGGCTGCTGGAACAGAAGACCAGGGGGTTTCTCCACCTCAGTGGGCCCGATGCGGGAGTACAAGGCAGTTTTGGAGATGGAGACGTCTGGTGGGTGAGCAGCTTCCCTCTGTGGGTTTTTTTTTTTTTCATTAAAGAGAAGAAGAAACAGAGAATAGTCACCACTAATGGCATGACAGACAGGGTTGCACGCATGGCCTTGAGAACAGCATTCACCCGCTCAGCTGTATGGTTTTGAAACAAAGAACATCGAAGGGATGAGAAAATGCAAAGACTCATGGATGGGTAATGCCAGGTCCAGGGGATGGAAAGCCTTCATGTTGCACATGATGAGATGGCAGCCTCTGTAACTAGGAACCCTGGGGGCCCGGCCTGTCTGTGACCCACTTACTGCTGCCATTTATCAGATGCTGAGCCTACTAGGCACTGTAAGTAAAGACCAGTCATTATTCTGTTGGCCCCACTTCCAAAATAAAGTCTTTCTGGGGACCGGTTTGAATGCAGGTCTACATTGCCTAGTTTTGAATAGCTGAAGTTAGATCATTTTTGTGACTTGACCACATTTAAGTTTGGTGGTACTCAAGTGGCTCAGTTTAAAATGATGTGATCTGCACAAAATTTGAAGCCTACTATTGTCAACCTTGTCATTTCTGGCTGGCTTTGAGAAATGTTTTGATTAGGTCTGCTATATAACAACAAAGATGAAAGCTGGGGGTCAAGGACAAGATTTACCTACATTTTCTGATGAAGCCTGCAACAACAAGCAATGTGATGCCCTACCCCACCCATTTGCAGCTTTCTCGAGTTCCCTAGGGGTCAGTCACCAGCTGCAGTGAGGTGAGGAGGGGTACAACGCTATTCTTCCTTTATATAGGGTATTAAGCAACTTGCAACACAGTTGAAACACGGTGTTAGGAGCATTGTCAACCAGCATGGCCAGGCTTGTCAGCCTAATTCACAGCAACAAAAACATCCAATCAACCACTCTCAGTCCTATGCATTCTCCTCCTAGAGCTGTCATGGCTGCCAAGAAAGCTTCCACCTGGGTTAGAGTACAGGTCAATGCTACAGTGTGAGGTGACAGTGGCCTGATGGGCAGTGGGACTGCTCCCATCCTTGGAGAATTAAGAGAGCAAACTGAGCACTGAACAGGACATCTCTGTTTTAGAGAAAGGGGAGAGGAGATAGGAGCATGAGGATTGAGAAATGCACAGAGAAGACGAAAGCTTCAGTGGGCTGGGAAGAGGTGGAGCTGAAGGCCCAGGAGCAGAATGTTAATAAACACAAGAATCGCCAGCCCTGCCTCTCCTCACTATTGTACTAGGGCTAAGGGCCTAAAGAACAGAGATAGAAAATGCAGGTAGAGGAGCAATGGATAGGACTGGAGGTGACAATTTATGACCATTAGTGTTCACATGCAAGGTGCACACAATAGTTTAGTTGTCCTGGAAGAAAACTGCTGAGACCTGCTCATTGTCCCTGCCTACCCTTGCGACCTTGCGTTAAACTTCAAGTGACTTACTGACCTACCCTCAAGACTTTGGGCTTACCCTCAAATGGCACTTGTGGATCACCTGAATCTCACTGTTCATGCCTGCCCTGAAATGGCTGGGCTCACTTTCCAGAGAGTCACATGATCAGCTGTCAGAGCTAGGAGCACACAGACCTGGCTAACCAGAACAGAGACTCCATTCCCATGTGAGGTGGGATGCCATGAATGTCTTTCACGGTTCCGGGGTTGTCTGTTTCTAGGACATGTACCTAGAGCACAAGCTAGCAGCCCCTGGCATCAGGCAGCCGGATCCCCAGGAGAAAAAGCACTCCTAGGTGGCAGGGCAGAGGCCCTGCATGAAGGGCTTACCTCTGCTCATGGTAACAGTTTGTACAAGGCTACTCTCTGAAGGAAACATACCAGTAGTAACTGGAAAATCACAGCCAGAAATCACCACTCAATAGTTGTAGTTAGAAAAGCTCACAAACACAAAATCATGAAGAGAACTTAAAAACAACAACAACAAAAAAACAAACAACAAACCTGATTCTTTTCACTTTTAAATGTGATCTTTAAAAAATGGGGGGAGGAGCGCTGAAGAGATGGCTCAGTGGCTAACTAACTGCTCTTCCAAGGACTCAGGTTCAATTCTCAGCACCCGTAGGTTGGCTCACCTCTGGCTTCTGTGGGCACTAGGTACACACATGGCACACCTACATGCATGCAGGTAAAACACCCATACGCATACAGTAAATTCTTAAAAATTTGACAAAAAGATAAATAAAATTTCAATCTAAACAGGATGTTAGAGCTGCTAAACTCAGCCTGGAACTTCTGAAGACAGATGCGGAACATGAGAGACTGGGCCTAAAGGTTTTTCCAAATGAGATTCAATTCTGCCTCCAAGTAAAGCAGCTCTTTGCAGTGCAAGAGAAAAACAATTTAATAATGAAAATAAATTTTGTATCACACAGGGCACGAGCTAAATAAGACCAGGCAACACATTAGAGGTGGCCTCTCTGCATGATGTCCTGAAGGGATGAAAAAAATAAACACCGATTTCTAAATAAATGCAAGGGAGTCAGACCCTAGGTGTCACCCTTCATCCACAACCTCTGAGCATTTTCAATCAGGGACAAACAGTTTCAGGACCACATTGACTCCCTGCCTCCTCCAGTTATCTGTGGGATAATGAATTTCAGGACTCACACTTCGGTTCTTCCTTTCAGCCATGAATGTTTGCAAGCGAAATTAGAAGTTTGTCTCTCACTAACATTTTAAGATTGGTTATTTTTATACCCAGCTTCATGTCTCTCACTCTTAGACCAGCTGCTCCATACAGGCCAAAAAGTCACCAGAATCATTTCTACTAAAATGTGAAATGGTCACGATTCCAAAGGCACAGTTCTTTGCTGCCACTTTCCACCCTCTATGCAGTCTTAGGTCCTGAAAACTGTGAAGATCCTCAGGTCACTATCTCCCTTTCAGAATCCTGGGCTATGTGCCTCCTGCCGGCCTTGAAGGTCAGAGTCCTGTCATGCACTCAGGCCCATAGTTCTCCTTGTGACCCTTCCTTATCTTAGGTCTTAGGGGATGAGAGCAAGACACCATGATCATGGCAGATCACTTCCCCACCACAGCAGTCAGAGGCAAACTCAGCTGGGGCAAGCTCAGATCTGAGGCTTTGGAAGCCATGAGGAAGGGCCACACAGGTGAGGTCAGTGACCAAGAAAACCAAGCGAAGACTCCAGGTCTCAGGAGGTATCTGGGCCATGTAGCACCATCCTGGTAGGAAAAGAACCTTGGCCAGATGCTATACATCCAAATCTGACAGCAGACAGGTCCCAAGCCCAGGAGTTGCAAGACCAGCCCAGGTGAGACACTTGGCCCATTCAATGGAAAGCATCATCACTAGACATCGTCTAGCTATGTCTGCCCACCAAGTCAAGACTTGGTCCCCCAAGCTAAAATATAGGCTGTAACCAAACACAGATTCCAAAGCTGGGGAGCAAACTGAAGCCCACCAACTAATCCTCTGTCACCCTTCTTCAGACTTTTCTTGTGGCTTTTAGGGATGTGCCTCATCTTTGGACTAAGCATCAAATAGTGGAGTGAAGGAGTGACTTTTGTGAGAGGAAGAAGCATACGAATGACACTGGCTCCTGATCAGCAACACACTGTCCCTGACACGATGCTGCACTGCTCAACAGCAATAAACACTGACCCTAACCCCATTCGTGCTCCAGCTCACATCAACCCTAGGCACCTACTCATCCAAGCCAGGTCTCTTGAGGTAATCATACACAAGATTGCCCTCTGTGTGGGAACTGTTCCCAACCTAAAGCTTGCTATTTGTATGATCACGTTCCTAAGTTGCCCGAACACATCTTTCTGTCTTCCATCTTCATCTTGGGGCCCCCTTATCAATAAGGGCCAATAGGTCTCGAGATCACAATCAGTTTGTCATGCATGTAAAATTTGCCAACACACCCTGCTACCCTACCCATACCTCGGAAGGCCAGAGATAGGCCCGCTGAACATAGGCTGCTGCGTTGTGTATTGAGAGGGTTTCCTCAGACTCCTTCCCTGGAGGACTAATGGAACTCGGCTCCAGCAGAAGCAAGTGGGAGAAACAGAATGAGAAAACCACAGCCCAGAGGGAGGGGAGTTACTGTATGAAAAAAATGGGTTTTCAATTATAAAGCAGGAGGGTGTGTGTGTGTAAACATGACTTTAGGAAGGAGAAAGGAACAATCCAGAAGGAATTGGAAGGGTGAGCATGATCAAAATACATTGTATGCACATATGATATTCTCAAAGAATATTTTTGAAATAATTAAAAAAAAGAAAAAGAAAGAAAGCCACAGCCCAACACCAGAGCCCCAGATCCTAGGGACATTTCCCGTTTCTAACTGATTCTGAGTCAGGAGGACACAGCTTCTTGCTGCAGTTCTGTGGAGGCTGACCCAGCACCATCCACTTCAAGGCTGCTCTGAATTTTCATTCCCTCAAAATTACATCCTTCCTCCTAAGTGATTCTTTTTTTGTTTTTTGTGATCTGTGATTTTTTTTGTTTGTTTTGTTTTTTGAGACAGGGTTTCTCTGTGTAGCCCTAGATGTCCTGGAACTCCCTCTGTAGACCAGGCTGGCCTCAAACTCTGAGTGATTGATTGATGGTTTAAAGTGATATTGCCAGGAAAATGGGACTACATCACCCTTGTCCGAGACTCCAGGGCAGAAAGGGCACCCTGGACCTACAGCTGCTGTATTCTATTTGCACACCCACGGTTTCCAAGGTAGAGAGGGGCCACCAAGTACAGACACAGGAGAGAAGGCCACAAGGGGCATCCCCGGAATGAGGTCAGCAGATCCCCCAGGGGCTGGCTGGTTACAGCCAAGCATCTATTTTCCATGCACCATGATCAGCAGGTATTTTCCAAAAATGATACAAGTTATTATAGAAAACATTTCCCCCACCCCAAGACGGCTCCAGCGCTTCCCCAACAGAGCATTCCTCAGCTCACACTTCCGAACACAGCAGAATAAAGAGGACTGTCTCTCAGCCTGCACTCGGTGTGGCATTGTCTAAAGAGAAACCGGAACACACGCTCTGAGGCTGCCAGAGACAGGATGTCAACTCTATTTTTTGAAAACCATCTCTAGCATCTTCGTAGAAGAAGACAGGGTATTCGCCTCTGGGAGGTTTTGTACTCAGCCTGAGGTACTTAGCAGAAAATGTCCAACTCTACTTCAGTACAGGGATACACCACATGCACAGTGCTCAAACTTTATTTATTTATTTGTATTTTATGTGCATTGGTGTTCTGCCTGCAGGTATGCCTGTGTGAGGGTGTCAGATCTTGAAGCTATAGACAGTTGTGAGCTGCCATTTGGGTGCTGGGAATTGAACCTGGTCCTCTGGAAGAACAGCTGGTGCTCCCAACTGCTGAGCCATCTCTAAACTTTAGGCAACTCACTCTATCTTAAAGTTATTCTGCAAAGAGTCAAGAAATAAACCTGGCAGGGGTAGGATGTCGGGGTGAGTGGGGAGTGGGGTCCTTGGTGCTTGGTGCTTTCCCTTTCATGGCAATTCAGCTTGTTTATACTTTGGCAACAAGAACAAATACTCCTCTGATTTTTGTTTCTTATCCCTGCCCTGTATCCCACTGTTCCCAGTCTGGACATCCACACTAGGTCCACCTCCTGTCTCCAGGAGGGGACCCGATTTGGGCTCTAGCTAGGGAGACCCATGTGTGGGTTCTTGGGATTTCTGTTCCTATTTCACAGCTGGGAGGTCCTCTTCAAATGACCTACTCTGTGAGGTGGAGTTGGACAGGCAGGGCTGTTGGTGACCCCAGTTCTAGTTCCCACAGGCTGGCAAACTCTGGATATGTGGCCCTGATTCTCAATCTGTAAAGTGAGACATAGCTCTGCTTTCCCAGGAGAGGTGCTGTGAACACCCATATGATAAAAGCAAAGTGCTAACTTCGGCTAACTGCATACCGGTATATGTTAGGTGTGCAAGTGCAAGGCTACTGTCCACAAACATGGTCTTCTCCACCACAGGCAAACAAGCCTCATCTCAGAGACTGAGATGCCAAGGCTCGAAAAGGCTCACTACCTCATTCAAGGCTCAAACTACACAACAAAGTGGGGTTCAGCCCTGGTTCGACACACCAAGTTCACTGGGCTGGCCAAACTCAGGGTAGGGCAGAGAGTGGGACTGAAGGCACAGCTCACTGGCAGCTTGAGGGTGAGATGCCACCTACGGGCTATTACCAAATACTAGGGAGTATTACCCTAAGCCTAGAAGCCAGGCAGGAAGACTCTAAATGACTCATCAATGTTATACTCCATGCAAAAATTAAAGGCTGGTACACTCCCGTCTGTGAGCCAAATGGTCTGCTACCCCTTCTGTGAAGAAAAAATAAAAAGCAACTTCCTGGAATAGGCCACTTCTCTGCATACTGCCAGCCTGTACGGGCGACAGAGTGACAGAGGAGAGCAGCCGTGACAGCGATGCCCTGCAGCCTGAGATGTCTACTATGGCTCTTTATCCTCTTATCTAGACCATCATCCCATGTCTTGGAAAGAGTTTTGTTTTCACTTCCTACTTATTATTGACTCTCCATAAAGTTTGATAGGAATTTCTAGAAAACAGAAGAGTTACAAATTACTTTGTCCCACAGAGAAACAAAGGGTACCTATAGGAAAAGAAGGTAACTCCAAGACAGATTCTCTTTTGGTTCTGGTGAACCAGTACTAATGAGCTTTACATATAACTGGTCTTCCACCTCACTCGAAGTCTTTTTTATTCTCTGTGCTATGTGCTAGCTTTTCCCACTCTCCTCTGCCTGGCTGCACTATCTCATCCATACACCTATGTGCTCAGTGTGTGTTTGTGCATGAGTTACACTTTTAACTTCAGAAAAATCACACTTCATGGAACACCCACAATGCCAGCCTGGCCAGTGGTTAGCAAAGCAGCCCTGGGACCCATGGCACACACAGCATTCCCAGAAGGCAGTGCACCGCAGCAGCAAACAGGTACCTTGGTGTCCTGGCGGCTGCGGGAAGCCAGGGCGATCTGCCTGGCCAGCTTCAGGGCTTCTATCCGCATGATGGCAAACTCTAACTCCTCCTGCCCGAGGGGTAGGGTGAGCAAATCGTAGGGAAATGCATCAAGACAGACAGAAGGTTTTCCACATCCAGGAATGAATGTGCCACATAAATGCATATGACAGGTGCGCATGGGAAAACATACGCTCATCTTTCACAACCAACACCTCAGCAGATCATGAAACAGGGGTTTAATTTCCTTTTTGGAAAAAAAAAATCACCCCTTTGAAGGTCTGTCAAGAAATATCATGCAGCCAAATGTGAACTGACTTTCAAAACAGGACAGCAATTTTTACTCTACGGCATTTCTTGATATCTTTCCTTTTGTTCTTTAAAAGCTAACCAGTGCTTGCTGTCAATGACCATGCATCTCTCGGATGCCTGTTAACAATCTCTCTAGGTCAACCTTGCTTCCTAGACCAGGGGGATAGCAAATTAAGCCGTAAAATTTCCACTCCAGAGATAACTGTTTTCATTCCAGACCGAGTCCAGGAGTTATTTCAATGGGAATTTGGGATCATCTTATGTATTTAAACAGCTTGGCTTGACCTGATACTTTTGATTTGGTGAATAAATCATAAACGCTGCCTGTGGGGCTATCAATACATCAGAAAAATGACTATTGGGGCCAGTTTCCCAATAGAAATAGAAACAGTCCATTCAGTACATAATCACACTTTGTATAATTCTGGCATCCTGGCTATAGCACACACATATATCAGCATCTGAGAGGAAAAGACTCCATCTGGAACATTCCCAGTATTGCCTCATTAAGTACTGCCTCAGCTCAATTTGGCTCGGGGGTTCATTTTCTACTGAGGTTTTGACAAACTCCCAAAAGGTCACATAGGGGCTACAAACCTGAAGTTTCTGAGCAAATACTGGGGGGTTCTTTTCTGCTAAGTCAGGCTCCAGATAGTCAAGTGCACCACAGAGAGAGGCAGGATGGGCCAGCCTGCTGAGGAGGGCATCCGCAGAGGCAAAGGCACCCTCCGGAGCTGTCTGAAGGCCGGCAGAGAGGAGCACGGAAAATAGAGGAGAGTAGAAAGATATTGATTTCAAGCAAGGACCACACTGTACATTGCTGCATTAAGGCTAAAGAGAACATCAGTTAGTGGTCAATACGCATACTGCCATTTGGACTGAGACTGGCAGGCCCAGCCCCTTCTCCCAAAAGCAGGGCCTCAGGAGCCCTTCCCTGGCCCAACTCACTCTTGTTTCCTAGCCAGAGCAGTGGGAGCCACATAACCACTGCTTTTTTATTTGAAAATCTCCATGGGTGGGAGGCAAGCTAGTTGATGGGTTTTCAAATGCCAACATAGTTCATCAAAGAAACAGCACCAACAATAAATATCAAGGAAAGTGAGGTTTGAGTAAGGGCCATTTTCAATAGTGAAAAGACGATTTCAAACAAAAGGGTAACTCCTTGTAGATTAGAAAGACTTCCAAATCAAAGGGCAACTTTGCAGGAGATGAGCCACGGCCAAGTCTGTCACAGTATTTATAGGCAACATCGAATCACATCTAGACCCTGTAATTGTTCACTAATTGTGTTTCCGGTATTCAACCCAGTGTCCACCTGCTACATGCATAGCAGCAGGTGCTCTGTAAATGTCTGTAGCATGAGACAGATCAAATTGTCTAATACAGAACAAAAGCAATACACCGAATCAGTTTCAAACCTGTATGGAGACTGCCAGAAGGGAGGCGAAAGAAAAAAATATAATTGACCCAAGTTGGTTTGTTTAAGACATATGGAAGACCCTTGTGTGGATATTTCACACTCTAGGGAGACCACACGTAACATGCAGGGAGTGGGGACAGTGGGGCTCATCTCAGGGCTATGGATCCTGTAAGGTTTCAGGAGGGTTTGGGAGAGGATAAGTTGAAGTCCTGGACCATAAGCAAGAGAAATCACCTATCACTGAGATCCAGGAGAAACACAGCTGATCCCCCACAGCAACCCTTCCTTATTTTGCTATACAGGCTAGCAAGGCAGGGGTTGGCTGATCATGGCTCTAGCTTGTCCATCCATCCAGCTCTAAAAATGGAGAAACAAGCCTGAACAAATAAAGCACTTGACTGAGAACTGCATAGCTACCATGGGAGAAATGAAGGCCTTTCCCTCTCTGTGAGATGTGGGGTCTTCTAGGCTGACTGCTGTGGTCTAGGGGCCAGAGTGGGACCCCACACGGGCCTTCACAGCCAGGTGAAGAAAGACTGCATTAGAGGGCCCAGCCATAGAGCCCCTCAGGCAACACTTACAATCTCAATTGCCTCTGTGGGGGTACCCAAGGCCATGGCTTCCAGATCCTTCTGGGATGACTTCTCTGGCACCTGCAAGAGAGGCTCCTGATTGGAGCCCAGCCCACGTGTGACAGGATGCTGGAGTTTTGCTGCAGCATTCACAAGGGCTTCAGTCTCCTCAAAACTCGACCTGAGGAAAAAAGGCAATTGTTAAGGTCTTCTCCTTGGAGACTCACTGAAGTCTATTAGGAAGCTCTCACTAGAGAGACAACATCTCACAAGAACCAAGACTTCCAAGTCTGTGTCCAATGAGAGATACAGGCTAGGTCTTCAGTGGCCATCCACCTACAGGCAGGCTACAGTCCAGCCATGTTTAAGGGCCAGCTGACAAGGGAAGGACAGAACACAGATGCCTTTGGCAAGGGGACTGAGCTCTGGAGTTGAGGGGCCAGCCACTTGCTTGCCTGTGTATTCTGAGGGGAGAGATGAGTAACACACCCACTCTGTTTTTAGAAAATGGAGGTAGGTGCCTTTGGGAAGAGGAAGTGAGATGCTGTATGAATGGAAAGCACTCCACACAGTGCCTGTCATATGGGGCCACTCCTGGAGAGATGATGTCACTGTACTAACACCTACCATCTGGACAGAGTTTGGTCTGCTGGGCCTACAGTAAGTCTGAGAGACCAAAGCAAGAGCTCCCAACCTGCTCAGTATAGAGCAGGTATCCAGTGATGGATGAGATGACCTAAATAATAAAGCAATGCCTCACACTTCCCCAGTCAAAGGCTACACCATTTCGAACATGGACACCGGCACGTGCAAACATTAACATCCACATTAACAAGAAATGTCTGTCATGCACTTTGCATGTGCTCGGCACTTTGACACTGGCTTTCCATACATTGTCTCCTAGAAGCCAGGTTCCCTGTGTCCATCTCTTGACTACTCTGGGGACTGATAGTCTTCTTTAATCTTCCCAAGTCCCTGGAGGTCACTTTATTCCTCTCGCTTTGCACACAGGAAAGTTGAGGCATAGGACACCTAAGTAACTTGCACCAGATACAGAGCTGAGACTTATGCTTTCAGTTTCATGCCACACTGCCATTGGACAGATGACAAAACAGAGTTCAGTGTGAACTGGCTCTGTGTGTGTGTGTGTGTGTGTGTGTGTGTGTGTGTGTGTGTGTGTGTGTCTGCTAGAGGATACTGCCAGTCAGCTGTTTCACCTTCACTCAAAGGGCCCTTGGAAACAGAAGTGACCCATCTATGCCCTTGTGGACAGACTGAGTTATGGGCTACCTGTAGACACGCAATGGAATGTAGTCAGAATAACAGTGGGGAGGTATACAAGGACTGGGGGCCTCTGGCCTAAGCCATAACTCTCTCATCATAGAAATCATACCCTGAACATGGAGTTGGGGAATCCGACATCCGGACTGGAGGAGACTTGACGGGGCTCTCCTGAGAGGTGTCAAACATAAGGTACAAGGCCTGCTTCTTCGGAGTGTCATCATCCTGCTGCAGGAATCAAAGTCACACATATATTAGCCAGGTACAGTGGCCTGAGTATGGCACTCAAGCGAAGAAAGCACTCGTCAATAAGTAACAAGGAAGCCTTTGGTTTTCTCAAGCTCCCAGAAGACAGGAGAAGCCAGGAGACGACCAGGAGAGGGTCAGGAGGGTGGGAGAGAGGGACCCATGGAGACCTTAGGTGGGAATAACCCACTGATGCTGCTATGTGCCCTATTCTGCTCCACGGTGCTCATGGGCCACAGTGGTAAACACTGCTGAGGAGGCAGAGTTAGCCAGCTACGATCTGTCCTCACAGTGGGACGGGGGATGACAGCATGCTGACCCCAGTGAGGAGCACTGCCACTGAGGCACTGTAGTGGTTTGAATGAGATGTCCCCCACAGTATTGGGCATTGGAATACTTGGTCCCCAGATGACAGTGTTTGGAAGGCTTAGGAGACGTGGCCTTGCTGGAAGAAGTTGTGTTACTAGAGACAGGCTCTGGGAGTTTAAAGACTGCTTCTTGCTGTGGTTCAAGATGTGCCTCTGCTCTGCTATCATAGACTCTTAATCTTCTGGAACCATAAGACCCAATTGGTAATGGTGTTTTATCACAGCAATAGAAAAGTAACTAAGACAGACCCCAAAGAAAGAGTCTGGGCAATGGGCTTGGTCAGACATGACAAGGCTTCTTTCCTCTTGGCTGGGCAGGAGTGTCATGAGCAGAAGTCTTGGCAGGGCCTGAGGCTCAGAACCCCTGAGAGTCCATCCATGATCAAGGACTATAGGAGAGTGCAGGTGGACTTGGGCACTGACTGTACAATGTGTGGCTAAAAGGAACAAGAGTTACCGGTAAGGTGTTCAGACTAGAGTCCTCAGATCTGTAGCAATGAGTCTAGGAATGGGGACTGGCATTTCTGTGCAGTGGGACAACTCTGGAGAACCCTGCGCAGATTTGCTGAAGACCCAATAAAAGCCCCCACCAGGCCAGTTAAGAGGAGGAACTCACGGGTAAGGAGGAGCCAAGCTTTTCCATGTATTCAATTTCATAGGAGTTTCTGTAGTCCAGTTCTGAAAACAAATAGGCAAGATGAGCACCAGGGGAAGACTGCAAGACCTGGCTGGGCAGGGGGAATGCTGAGCTTTTGGTGACCATCACTGACTACAGTCTTCAGATCCAGCCTCCAGCGAGGCCCAGGTCAGCTATTTTCAGACAATCCATAAGCTTCCTGCTGGTAGGAGCTTTGGCCCTTAGGAATGTGAATGAGTCCCAAGGAAGTGAAGCCATGTGTCCACACGCAGGTCTGCAATGGGCAGACCCAAGTACTTCCATTGTGTTCAGACTGGAGGGCACAGGTGTTTGGGGATCATTTATTTCTGACTCTCAAGGGCTGCACATAGGATGGCATGCCATGGTGACATCCTAAAAATGTACTGTATCTGCCCCTCTCTGTGAATTCAGAAGCCCCAGGACAGGGGCTTCATCAGCTGGTTAATTCCCTCAGTTCTACTGGTAGCTTCGGGGCTAAGGTCTGACATTTCAAGGTATTAGGGCTCTCTCTTGAGGTCCCATGATCCCAGTTACTAGGGAGAGCATGTGAGTTCAGGGCCTGCCTGGGCTATAGAGTTAGGTTCAAGGGTAGCCTGGGCAACTTAATGAGAAGACTCTTGTCTCAAAATGGGAAAAATTAAGAGGGCTGGGGATGTAGCTCAGTGGAAGTGCTTGCCTGGAATGTACAGTGCCCTAGGTACAATTCCTAGTACAAGAAAGGGAGGAATGGAGGGAGGGAGGAAAGGAGTGAGAGAGGGAGGAGGGAGGGAGGGGGGAGGGAGGGAAGGAAGGAAGGAAGGAAGGAAGGAAGGAAGGAAGGAAGGAAGGAAGGAAGGAAGAAAGGAAATAATTCTCATCTGGTTAAATTCTAACTCTCACAGAGCAGGCATGCAGATAAAGTCAAGTGCGACTTTAGCCCCCTCTCACACCATGCCACATGCAGGTGGCAGGCAAGGAACAGTTCCACCATTAGTACTAAGTGGTGGCATGTGTCTTTACAACTTCAGGGGAAGCTGAGTCATGAAAGCATAGGGCTACTTCACACTAAAGAGGTCCATAGTTATTCTTAATAATCCTCTTGGATCCAAGGACCACTTTGGAGAATGATCTCACACCAGGGCATCACACAGCAAAGAGAACTTGGCTGTTTTCTCCAATCTAATTGCTAGAGATTTGCTAGGGCAGTGCCCTGGGCAGGGGATGAAGGGTCTTCATTTCCAAGACCAGCCTACTGGACTTCTCTGTACCTGCTGATTCGACAACAAAATGAAGCTCAAAGTGCCACACTGTCCCAGATAACATGACAAGGTGTAACAAAAAGTCCTACAATGAGTTATACAATATGAAGAATTATGACCAGACTCGCTATTGCTCATTCTAATGTTTCTCTCTAAATAGAAGTTATGTTTAATTAAGGGGAGATAGACAGAGAGCCCTGGAGAAGGATGAGGAAACTACACTCACCTTCTCCTGTCCCCTTTTCAGTCTCTGTTAGGAGACAACCATGGTGTTCCCTCAGATGGACAGCTTGCCCTCTGCTGGATGTGGGGAAAAGGGGCAAATGCAGTTGTGTATAGCAAGGTGGGACCACCAAGTGGCTAGGTAGATTTGTGGGTCCAAAAGCAATTGCTCAGGGATGCAGAGATGGCTCTTTGGTTAAGAATATGCACTGTTCTCCCAGAGGACAGGATTCAGTTCCCAGCACCCACACTGGACAGCTCATAGCCACCTGTAACTCCAGCTCTTTGGAGCCACTGTCCTCTGGACTCCAAGGGCATGTGTAAACACATGATGCCCATAAGCTCATGTAAGCACACACTCACACATACATAAAAATAAATAAATCAAAACCAAAACGAAACAAAAACAGCTGCTATCAGCTTCTCCGGGCCAGGTGAGGTCCCAGAGACAGGCTGGCCTAATGTTCCCTAGTCTTATATTTTTGGTTGTGAACCTAGCCTTTAACGGCTGAGCCATCTCTCCAGCCCTGTTCCCTAGTCTTTTCCTCCTTAGAAAACAGGTTTGTTTCCATGCCACCGTGTCTAAAAATGGTGCAGAAGGGCATTCATTAAACAGGTGAGCACACTTATAACTCAAGCAGAGTGTGCAATCACTGGCAGGTTATGGAGGCAACACAGTTACGGAGGGCACTCCAACTACATGGGCAACTGCTAACTTATGGCCCTGTGGGGTTTTGAAATAGCAAAGTCAGTTCTACGTGTGCACCCAGGTAGGAAGGAACAGGACTAGCTCACACCCTCATCCTACAAATGAAGGCAGAGAGCCTGGTCTATTCTCACCACCACAGCAGCATAGAACAATGAAGCCAGGCAGGCCTGGCCTAAACAGATCATCCGGGACTTTCTCGGTGCACGGCCTATTTCCTCAGTCTTAGAGTGGGGACTGCAGGATCTAGTACAGAGTTCAGAGGAAATGAAGCCCTGTGTGCAAAATGATAGCCCCTGCTTTCCTCTTCTCTCCTATAGAATTACCGTTGCTGTGAACGTATGTTCGAAGAGTAATTATGATGTCTAACCCGACATTTCCTTTTCCTGTGGTTGGTGAAGTCTCAGACCGCAGCTGCAGCCCTGAACGGATTCACTGAGGAGTGCATCAGCAACCCCCACCCCCAGATGTCTGATATGCTCAACTTGTCCTTGCTTAAAGAACAAGAGGGAAGACTTGACAAGAGGTTTCTCCATCCAGGGTGTGTTACAGAGGTGGATGCAGCAGGACCAGTACCTCCTAAACTCATGATGTCTTCACTAGGATGGATTCTCTCTCACCCAATGGCTAAAACTGATCATCACTTGCCAAATCTTTACTATTTCCCAAGGAGGCAGAAGTCAGAGTTTTGTTTCAAAGTTAAATATATGCCTATTTGCTGAACTAACTCTCTCTCTCTCTCTCTCTCTCTCTCTCTCTCTCTCTCTCTCTCTGTGTGTGTGTGTGTCTCTCTCTGTATGTGTGCATGAATATTCATGTGTATGAATGTGAGTAGGTGCACACCGCGGTGCATGCATGGATGTCAAAGGATAACCTTGTCATTCCTTGCCCTCCACTTGTTTGAGGTGCGCTTTCTTGTTCAGATGAATATAACAGGATATCTGGCCACTGAGCTTCTGAAGAGTCTCCTGTGCTTGCGTCCAGCAGGAGTGCTTCATTACAGATATTTGTACTGCACATCAGACTTTTACAGGGGTTCTTGGGATTCGATCTCATGATGTCCTCACACTTGCACAGCAAGCACTTGTTTTTTGTTTTTTTTTTTTTTTGTTTGTTTGTTTGTTTTGTTTTTCGAGACAGGGTTTCTCTGTGTAGCTTTGTAGACCAAGCTGGTCCAGCAAGCACTCACCGAGTCATCTCCCTAATCCCTCCTTATTTGCTGGATTTTTGCAGAAACAATTGTCAAAAGCTATTTTAGCACATGATCAACACACTCCCAGATCAAATGTGTTCAATCTCAGTACCAACCCCAAGCCGGGTTCCAAACACTTTTCTCTGGTGTTTAGAATTTTTTTTTTAAATCTAGCTCAAGAGAGGTGGGCCAGCAGGAAACAGGAGATGATATCAAAGTGGGAAGTAAGATGCATTTGTCCAAATGTCCTCACTGCTTCTGTGACATTAGGCTTCTCTCCCTTCTCAGGTTCCAATACTTCATGCAGGTGATGGATGTTACAAAGATCAAACTGACTGAGCCAACACTCAGCTGGTTACGACCTTGCATTTATTTTGCCTCAAACCCATCTTTAGCTTCCATGATGCTCCTAGTAGTGTGGGGACATGGAAAAGAATCAAGAGTTGTTGCCTTCAGTAAACAAACAGCCTAGTAATGAACAAGAAATGCACACACATCTTCATCATTAAGAGGCCTCAGATCAAGCAGTAAAGACAGGCAGGGAAAGGAGTGGATATCCAGGAGAAGGCTGAGCCAGGCAAAGGGGGGAAACAGTGGGGGAACTTGTGGTTCTCCTGTTGCTATCTTCCAGACTGCTGGGGGTATAGGTATGTGCCACTATACCTAGTATTTATGCAGAGGGGAGTGAACCTGGGGCTTCATGCATGCACTCTACCATCTGAGTACACCCTAAAATACATGAATTATTCCTGTCAACCAATAAGAGAGAAAGCAGCAACTGAATACACAGTACAAAGGAAGACACTGAGATAAGACAAGTGCTTGGGATCTCCCCAAAACCATCAAGTCCTCATCAGCACGCCTGGGGAAAACCTCTGGCTCCAGGCTTGATTAAAATGTGTGACCATACAGTCGGGGATCAATCTGTGGAGGATATGAACAATGATGGCACCAAAAAGCCCATAGGTGGGTTGACCTACAGTCAGGGCTCAACATGATTGATGTTCCTTTGGAGCTGTGCCTTTCAAAACTACAGGAGGTATCAAGCCATACAGTCAAGAGCAAGCAAGTGAGGCTGCAGGATGTGGTTAGAAGGGACTGGTCTGGTTCTCAGCAGGCATCATATGGTCAAGGAACAGCTGTTCTCAAGCCTTAGCTTTGCATACAGTGGGAGGTGTGCAGACTGTCACACGGGTAATGGTTACCTGGCTGGCAAGTATCTTTCCTGGCTCTTTGCCCCCTAGCGACAGTATTCTCCAAGGCAAGGTGTGGGTCTGGTTGGCCACCGAGTTGCTTACCCTCTGAGGGTGAATTGAATTTGGTCTCATTTACAAAGTTAGACAGGTCTGAGGGCTGTGGGAAGTCCTGTTTGTCAGCATCCAAGTCCACTGTCATACATGTCCACTTCTGGCTGGTGACAGCCAGCTTCTCCTCATCTGTGGCATGGACCACTGTAGAGATTGCTGGGGGTGCTTCCGGTGTGGCAGCTGGAGTGGGGTCCTGTGAAGAGAGAGGACAGCCTCTTTTTTTACCCAGTCTCCTGATCAGAAACCCTGCCCCTCAAACCGGGGAAACTCCTCCATCTGCTCCACTGGTCCTCTGATCCACAGCGCCCCCTTGAGGAAACTTCCCTCTGTTGATCTCCTTTACTGATGGTTGATTTCAGGGCGTGACCATGCATTTATCAAAACTAATAAGTAAAAAATAGAAAACAAAAAAAACCCCAATAACCCTGGACATGTTAACTCCTGCCTGAAATCCTAACATATGAGAGGCTGAGACAAGAAGACTGCTGGGAGTGTGAGGCCAGACTGGGCTGTGGTGTAAGACCTTTCCTCCAAGGACTGGGGGTGTGGCTCAATGGTATGGTGCTTGCCTTGCTTGTGCACAGTCCTGGGTTCAATACCCAGCACTGAAACCAACAACAAAAAGCCTCAGTATTGTGGTTCACACCTGTGATCCCCACACTCAACGAGACTGAAGCTAGCCTGGGGTATGCAATATCAGGCCAACCTGATCTAGGGTGAGACCCTGCCTCAAAACAAACAATAAATAAGCTTCTGTCTTGGTTACCTGAGACACCCCAGTTAGTTTCACAGTAGTATCATCAGCACTGTCCAGTCTTCACACTAGTTCTTTTACGGGGTTGTACTGCCACCGTACAGTGAGAACCCAGGGGAGAACTACAGATGGACCTGAAGTCTCCTGTCCCTGGAGCTAAGGTCCTCGTATGTTCTTTCACTCCCACCTGGTCAGCAACTGAAACTGGTTTGAACATGAAGATCAACTTGTCTTATGGTAGCAAGCCTGCCTGAGGATTACCTTCTTTGGTCTATGAGGGTAGCAGATATGGCGTGAGCATGTTAGAAACACCACTAAGAGGGAAAGAGACTCATAATAAATTCAAGCCCTCACTTCTTTTTCTTAGAGATTTATTTCATGTGTGTATGTATACGTACCACGTATGTGCAGTAACCACAGAGGCCAGAAGAGGTTATTAGAACCCTTGTACAGACAGCTATGAACCACCATGTGGGTGTTGGAAATTGAACTTTGATCCTCATCAAGAGCAGCAAGTACTTTTAATCAATGAACCATCTCTCTAGCCTCAAGCTTCTTAAGGGTAAACTTCCCTCATCTTCCTACTCTAATTCTGATGGTATAACTTGGTATTTCTGACATGGTCAGGTTTTCCCCCATTTTCTCACTCTGTGTCCCTTGGTCTCAAAAGACAACTTAATGCAAGTTTTCAACAGGTAAAATGGCCAGAATAGACTAGAAGAATTCCTGCCATAAAATCCAGTCCTCATTCTCAACTAATCCCTCTCAATGCACAGCTTGATCTTTACCAAAGTGAGAGGGATCAAAACACGCCAGGCCATAAAAAAAAAGGAAAACTCTATTCTCCCTGTGTTTTGGTGTGCATGTATGCATGTGTGCGTGGTGTATGTGCACATGTGCAGGAGTGTGTATTTGCATGTGTGTGTGCACAAGTACATGAATGGGGTGTATGTGTGTACTTGTGCATGTGTGTGCGTGTGAACATGTATGTGTGTGTGTGGGTACACACAAAGCAGTATTAACTTCCTGGTCAGCAGTGCAATACTCAAGACATCAAGGGAATGCTGTACCTGAGAAGGCGGATCGGACAGAGGAGACCTCTTTGGTGACTTCTTCACCCTGAATGTATCACTGTCAATAAAATGGGAAATGTAAACATGGGGTCACAGATCACTCCCAAACACCCAGCAACCACCCAGCCCTCCCACCTGCCCAACAGCCCATTCTGACTTTTTAACTGATATTATTTTTGGCCCCAAGAGGAGAATCCATCAAGCTTGAGCCCTTTTAGCGAGAAGCCATTTTGGAGAGCTGACCCAGAAAAATGCAGCTAAATTTAACTAACTGTTCTTAACTATCACACAGCACAGCTGTGGTGAGGAGACTAATTTCTGAGCCCAACTAAGGTTGGGGGAGGGGCTGCAGCGCATGACACTAATTAACAGGATTCAATTTTCACATGGGCAAGGAGACACAGCTCTTAATGAACAGCTAGAGGAGCCTCACGGAAACAGAAATATTCTGGATCCTGTGGGGATCGGGAGCCCTTTGTACTCACAGGAACACACAGCGCAATGTGTAGGACTCTGGGTAGACTAAAGGCACAGTCGAGGAAGATGGGATTTTATGCCTTTCCCTGGCTGAGGGTAATGGACATGAATCCGTACTCTTGTCTCCTTTTCTTTTTCTTTCATACAGAGTAAGAGAGGTGGGGCAGACTGACTCCAGGAGAAAGGGATGGATTTTAGCATAAATAATACTATTTAGTCCACTAGTCACCATGCTCTTGGGATCATTTCTATAATCAAAATGAGAGCCCTCAACCTGCAAGCTGGCCCTTCCCTCCTGGTTTCCATCTCTCCCCAGTATGGTGTTAGGACCAGGGAAAACTGGAGCTTAGGTGTGGAGGAGGCAGAGTCCCTCAATTAAAGTCTCATAAACCCTCTTCTGTTTTCCTTGTTAACTAAGTAGATAGAGAAATCCAACACTTAAGTTCCTTCCTTGTGTACTCTCAAATAAAACACTCCAACAATGGCATTTGATCATTAAAAAATACCATAAATGGTTATTTACAGCATTTATGGCATTTGCCATAAAAACAGTCAGGTCCCAACATAAGGTATATATTTATTCATGCATATAAATATATAGCTGTTTAACAGATGCTAAATGACTTGAAAATACCAAAGCAGTGGCTTGGGTAGGACAGAATTGGGAGACTCCAGGTTTTCCTGGAGGCTGCCAGAAGCCTGGGTCCAGGTCAGTTTCTCCTGTAAGGACAGGGAGAAGGCACATAGATTCAGAGTCCCAAGCTCTGCCCTGGCTAGGGTATGGAGCACCAGAGGTACACAGTAACCAGTTGCATTGATGCCTGGCAGGGCTATCCATAGATGAGACATTTTAATATCCAGCCTAGACATAAGTAACCATAGACATGGGCCAAGGCACTCTGGCAATGGTTCTCAGCCATGGGTTCCACTCTGAGCTGATCCCACATTCCCTAAGATTTCTGCAAGCATGAATTTGGAAGAGCCCAAATGTTAGTGCCTCATAATGTAACAAGAAACAGGCTCGGCAGTCTCTGCCCCAGGCTTCATGCAGTGCTTAATAGGAAAGCATCCTGCTACCGAAAGCAATCACCGCCAGCCCAACTTACAACAAAAGAACCAATGAGGAGTTAAAAACCAATATATGGATTTCAGATGAAAATACCAAAAAAAAAAAAAAAAAAAAAAAACCAAGCAGGGGAAGGGTTCCATTCTGGACAAGCAGGCAGCTGTTGGCTAATCATGTTTTCATAGCTCAGTAGTCTCATGCTAATCATTATGAAACAGAAAAGTAACCTTGACTGCAGGGGAGCCCTGACCCATCATTCCCAAGCTCTACACAGAAATACAGCAGCCACCACAGAGAGAAAAGGAAAGGGGATTGCAAGCAGAAACAAGGCAGAAGCCCCACACTGGGTGCAAGAGGCAGATTGCATTAAATTTACTTACAACAGAGAACACACAGACATCACATCTTCAACCATCCTAAGACAAAGAAGACAAAGAAGAGAGACAGACAGAAGGAACTGACAAAAAGATAAATCTGCAGACACCAGGCACTAGTGGTATAGGATGTGGCAGCCATCCATAGAGGATTCTGTCCAGGGTGCAAAGTCCAGCCTTCTGGGGAGGGGCTGTTGGAATACAGCTTTCTCTTAGTTTCTGACCATCTGGAGGGATGGTACCTAAGAGTTCTGCCTCCGAGAGGCAGTCTTCCAAACCAGCAGACCTACATGTACTAAAGGTGACATCAGGATGCAGGGTCAGCTTCCCCAGCTGTCTCAGCTCTAATAAACAAAGGAGAAAACAACTGGAGATAGACTATGCTATCTTGGGTCAGAAGAAGGGAGTGGCTACCAAGTGGGAAGCCAAGATGGGAAGTTATGGCTTTAAAGTGTATTTCTGAGTATTATTCCACCACCATCACCCCCTACAGGGTTTCTCTGTATAACAGCTCTGGCTGTCCTGGAACTTGCTCAGTAGACCAGGCTGGCCTCAAACTGAAAGATTTGCTGGCCTCTGCCTTCCCAAGTGCTGGGATTAAAGGCATGCACCACCACCGCCTGGCTAATATTCCACTTTTAAAATAAAGTTCTGTGGGGAGCTAGGGAGGATTTGGGAAGAATTGGAGGGAGGAGAAGCCATGATCAGAATATACTGTTTGAAAAAAACTGTATTTTCAGTAAAAGTTAAAATTATTTAAAAAAATAAGGTTCTAATATGGATCTTATATACGAAGGGCCTGGTTGGGGAACAGAGCTAAAAGTCCATGTTTGGAGCCAGAATAGCCTTCAGTTACTGTAAGATGGTGGCAGAGTAACTTAAGGCCAAAGCAGAACCTGCACTATTCTTAGATACCGGATGCAGATGGGTCATCCTGTGTCATTCAAGCCAAGCAGACGCAGGGGTGAGCTCTGGGGTTTGTTCCACTGCCCTGGGATGGGAGGCTGAGTCTCTCCCACCTATCAAGTTACAGTGATGCTTCCCAAGAGAGACAGGATGTCTGTACCAACCGGGCACATCGTCCTCATGTTATAGGCCCTTAGGAAGGGACCGATCACCGACAAAGTTGGGTTTCTCAGGATGAGTGCCCACATCAACACAAAGCAGCCAGGGCAATTGCTGGCAAGTGTTTGTGGACAAAAGCCATTCTTCCTAGAGATTGTAGTGTTTGTTTCTCCCATCCAGGTCCCACCATCCACTTCAGGTATTACAGAGACTTTCAAGTCTTATTTGAAAAAGATGACCAGAGAGTGGGAAGGCAACAAAGAGCCCATTTTTTTACAGGTTCACCAGAGGGCAAGCAGTAGCTCTCTGTCCATGGCCTCCTGCAGCCTGCTACCACAAGTGGCCCCTGAGTTAAAGTTATATTAGCAGGTAGAAACAAATGCTATAAATTTTAACAGTATTTTGCAGGGTGTATATCCCAGCTAATCAAAAGGCAAATGCATATGCTACCCAGGGAAGATTTTGGCCACCAAAGGGAAGGTGGCCAGGATGACTCCTTTTCTACAGAACTTATAATATTCCCCTGGAGTTGAAAGGTCATCATTGGCGCATAAAACTTCAAGACAAGGATGTCGTGAGTTCAGGGATGGGGAGATAATACCGGGGAGGCCTTGGAAAGAAAGGAAATATGTATCCCGCCTCCTTGGAGAAAGAGCCACAAAAAATGGTGTCATTACAGCAACAGGGGGCAGGATGAGGGTAGCTGGGGATTTTCCAGGCACAGGCAGGACTTAAGTCACAGCAATGCACACCCACTCTGAGTCCTCACCACCTCCCTCCTTGAACTTACGTCTTCAGGGGAGTCTTCTTCTTCTTGGCGGGCTTATTCAACCCGTCCCCATCCACTTCAACGGTGCTGGCTGGGATCTCAAAAGAGGCTGGGGATTTGGAAGGTGAACTGGGGGTCTTAGAAGATGTCTTAAAAGGGTCAAGGGACTCTTCACAGGCGTCAGGGTCAAAGTTGTACGACTGTTGGGGCAGTTTGGGAGACTCTTGCATTTTGGAGGTGGAGGAAAAAGGGTTAAAGTTGGGGTCATCCCATTTGTCTATATCAAAGGTGTAGGTACCTTTAGCAATGGGGATGTCATTGGGTTCAGTAGGGGACCTTGGAGGTGAGGCAGGAGTGTTGTCGAGTTTCTCAGGTGTCTTTTTCATCTTTGGCCTCCTTAGGGGCATTTTGGCAACTGGCTTCTTGCCTATCTTTTTGGTGGGAGGGGCGTTTTCCTGCTGAGTGTCCCAACTACCCTTGTCCTCAGAATAGTCAAACTCCAGCCTCACTGAGAGCCCTTTGGCAGGCAAGTCCTCCTGCCCTCCACTGTCCGATGGCAGGGTCACCTCCACTGCCTCAGGGGCTGTGGTAAGAGGCACTGATTTCCTCCCCACAGGGGGTGAGTTCTGCACTCTGCCACCCCCAGAAACCAGAGGGCTGATGTCTTCTGCACTCTCCAAAGTCAAAGGAGAGGTGGCTGTGGGCACAGGTGTGGGCTCCAGGGGTGTCTCCTCTGACGAGGTGCACCCAGCGCCCTCAGGTGTGGACGACTCCGTCTTCGTCTCTGGTGCAAGGTGTTCCTCGCTGGGAACTGGACTCTCTTCACCTGGCTCCTGCTGGGTCTCCTTCACTGTAGGGGTTTCTGTGGCTTTCTTGGTGGCCTGTTTCTTTTTTAAGGAAGGTGGCCGTGTTTTTTTAGTTCGCTTAAGGGTGCTGGAAGCACTGTTGGATCCTGTACCACATGCATCTGTGGCAAGGGCCCCAGCTTCCGGGCTGCCCGGGCAGGAAGCACCATCAAAGTCGCTGGCTTGCAGACTGAGCGAGCGGGAAAGTGTAGACTTGGAGGGGGGCACGGACTCGGTGGATTTCCTTCGTGTGCTCACCTTACACTCCTGACCCTTATAGTCGGCAGAGCATGGCTCCAAGCTCTGAAAGTTGTCCACCAACTCAATGCTGTCAAAGTCTAAGTTGTAAGTCCCACTGCTGGCTATCGGCTTGTCTTCATCGAACACGGCCGAGGAGGAGTGAGAAGGACGGAAAGGGCTTCCTTCCACGGAGTCACTGTGAGGGCCATCGGGAACCACAACCGGCTCAGAACTGCATCCTGAGGAAACAGAGACAAAGCTGTCACCTAGAGACATAGGACACTTGAGAACACTTCTCGCTCTGTGACAGATCCCCACTCCACAGAGCAGAGGTTAATAAACTCCAAAGATGGGCACCCTGTATGGGCAACAAATCGTGGTTTCACAGCAACACTGGCTCCAGACCCTGGACAGGTTTCCCTCGGTTCCCTCATCTGTACAATGGGAGCCAGGTAGCTGATGAAAGAAAAGCCCCATGGTTCATTCCAAAGCAGTTTATCAAGTGCGTGGCCTTGACCAGAGGCCATACTGAGAATCTGAGCAACAATCAGAAAAGAGATGAAGGCTGGCGGTAGACCACTGTCCTCTCAGTCTATCAGTCATTACCATCACCACCAAAGCATCCGTTGACTACTTAACTTGCAAGAGACTCTAAGATCAGGCCTAATGACAGTCCCTCATGAAGAAGGGGTTGGGGAGGGTGGTTAGACCCTCACCTAGAGTCTCATCACCTCTTCCTAAACATACCCAAGCTAATTGGTCTCATTGTAGAGCATAGAATGCCAGCTGAATAGAGGACTCTATCTTTGCATCTAAGAAGGAATTGTCATCCACGCTGAGGTGACTTTCTATGGTATGGCTGTCTTGAGGTTACCCAAACTCTGCAAGTAAGGCCAAGCTGGATTCTAGAGGAATGGTACTTTAATCTGTCATTAGTGCCCTCCTATCAGGCTTGTTTGTAATCTCACCAGGAAGTTCACAAAACCAAGAGAAAGCATCTTAGATAGAAAGGGCTATGTATGCAAAGGTCCTGGGGTAGGAGCACCCAGGGAGTGTTATAAAAGCAGTGATGCAGATGATGTGGCTAAAGTCAGACAGGAGCAAGACAGGAAACAAAGAAGGCACGGAAAAAAAAAAAAAAAACAGTCAACCTTTGGTATATAAATTAAATATGGTCAAAGCCACCCTGATCCTGGCTGTTCAGACACTGGGAAGAATGTACAAGGCTTTAAGTGAGGTGCCCATACAAGTGAGCAGGACTGAGCTTTCCCCTCACCACCTGCCCCTCCAGACAAGACCTGGACCCTCCCCCACCAAACTGCCCACCTGCCTTGCTCTGGCTTTGCCTCTTGTCCATTCTCAGTCCTCTCCTCCTAGCTTTTCAGCTCTACCAACCCTGCCAGTCAATGAGGCTGCTCCTTATCTTCCAATACACTCACAGACTCCAAATGTCAGCCAAAGGATGCCCAATGATCTCACTGCCCCAGTGCTCCCAGAAATCCCACCAGCCTTTGCATGGATTTCTGGGTTCCAAGCTGTTCTGCTAGAAAAGGGGAAATCTTGTACCATGGTCTGCAGAGGCAGAACATAAAATAGAAAAGGCTATGCAGCACTGATGGAACTGTGACCTTGGACTGTGCACATGGACAGTCATTAGGATGCATTAGCCCCTCTCTTTAGGTAAACTTCTGGCTAAAGTCCAGGAAGCCATTACAACCGAGTTTCAGACAAATGGACAGTTTCTAAGAGTGTGTATCACAGAGATTCAAACTGGCCTGGGTGTCCTCCATTTTTACTTTCTAAATGAATGGTTATCTTACCCTTTGTCCCAACAATCCAGGTGTGGGAAAGGCTCACATTCAAACAAGCCAGTCTGTTTCTGTAAAATGCACCCCACTTCTCCCCACCCTGAGCTGTGGATACTCTCTGCTGTTGGCAGGGTGGGGAGGGGGGCGGTCATCTCATGCTGCTTCCTAACTTAGCTCACAGGCAAACCCTGCAGCTGGAGCCCAGCTGATAAGTTGGGAGATGACAGTGTAAGGAAATGGCAGGCCTCTCAGGTTCAGAAAGAGGTTCGCATACCTCTGTTTCCAGCCTAGGGAAGCTTACCTGTCATTCCAGGAGCCAATGCTGGCTCCAGGCCTTCCCATCTCTCGCCTAACCCCAACTCCACTAGGCATAGATGCCCTAAGCATTTGCAGCCTCTGGTCCCAGCTCTTTGCACCAAATTATTTCCTACCACTACCAAACACTCACTTCCTTCTCGTCTCAGAACAGGCGTCCACCTTTCTTCCTTCTGAAGTCACATCCCTTCTGAGGCCCTCGGGCCTTCAAGCACAGCTTCTTCCAGTCACGAGCAACCTGTCTTCCTGCCCCGTGGCTGCTCCGGGATACTTGGTTCAGAAGGAAGGAGACCATAGATGCTGGGGGGTGGGGTGGGGGCTAGGGAGGTCCAAGTGTCCTCATATGGGCTTTGGCTGCAGGGAGAGGGCCCTCAGCAATTCTTTCACTTCTGCAGACAGACCCTCCAGTGCCAGCCTTCCCTTTCAATCTGTTCCATCACCTCGGCAGCCTTCAAATGTCAGTACTTTCCCCCTAATCATGCAACAGTCAGCAGACATTCAGCTTAACATCTGCTTTGTTTTCCTGCCTACTTAGCCTGGCTTTCCTATTCAGAAGTGCTGTTCCCTAATTAAGTCACAGGCAAAGAAAATCAGTTTTGCTGCAGTTTCTTATCTCCAGCCCAAGGATGCTTGGGGGCAATCCCTCATTGCGGGGTGCCAGCCTGTTCGGTGTAACAATACTTCACCCCATTCGTAGCTTTGACCTACTAGATGGCAGCAGCACCTTCTATCCTACTTGTGACAATATGTCTCCAGATACTGCCGCCTGTCCCCAGGAGGACAACACTGTTCCTGGTTGGGGGCTGCTATTTTATAGAATCGTTCTCAGAGCAGATGGCTCTCCCTATGGTCCTTCACAAGGTTGGGATGGCCTCTCCACATCATCGCCATGGGCAAGCCCTGACTTGCAAGGCAAGTATGTCCAATTGGGTTCCCACTAGGTTTTTACATAGCAACGTAGATCTGCATAAAGACTTCATTCATCCGAAACGTGGTGACCTGACAACTGACATCACCCCCATGAAGTCTTTTCACATTTCCTAGCCTTACTGGAGTGTTTCCTAAGTGACACTCGAGATGGCCAAGGAGCTCCCTCCTGCACTGTGAACTCTCTCAGGGACAGGGATGCAATGGTTAGAGTGAACCCTTGGCATCCTGACATGACATGCTCAGATTCTCAACTGACTAATAAATCAAGCCCACAGGAAGCATAGCTGACCATCTGAGTACACTAATATGGAAATGGTCTCATTTTTAAGCAGGCTAATGGAGATCAACAGAGCATTTCTTGGTCCTCTTGTGGCATTTTGCTGGTAGTTGTAGGTAACCCAGAGCAAGCATATATATTATGAATTCAAGATCTTCCAACTTGTCCAGCCTAAAACACATCTGGGACACTCATCAAAGCCTACACTTCCACTTGCCCACCACTGATCAGTCCGCCCCTTCCTAAGGAGTAGACCAGCAGAGCCAAAGCTTTGAATTTCCATTTTAGCAGGTGCCATAAGTGAGTATCCTGGTCAGGGAAGCCTGGGGCTCATTCCTTTTTAAACATTAAAAACATTTTTTTAAAGAAATTTTATGTGTAGGGGTGTCTTGCCTGTATACATATCTGTACACCACATGTGTACCTGAGATCTGTGGAGGTCAGAATGGGACACTAGATTCCCTGGTACTGAAGTCACGGACAGTTGTGAGCTACCGTGTGGGTGCTGGGACTAGAATTCAGGTCCTCTGGAAGAGTAGCCAGTGCTCTTAACCACTGCGCCATCGCTCCAGCCTCACTTCAATCTCAACGTTTTGCTCCCATCCTGTAAGACAATACTTTAGCACCTGGCCACACAGTTGAGGGTGAGCTCAGACAAAGCCAGGTTCAGTCGTGAGGCTGAACCTCCCTGTGAGGCTGCCCAGACAAAGGCAGGTCTACAGTGTCTACTGCCCTCCTTGGATGTGGTCCAAAATTCAAGGCTCAAGAAACTAAACCCAAAATGGGTCAGCAAGAGTGGCAGAGGTCCCTAGCTAGGCCTCTTCTCTCCGGAAGACGTGGCTGAGTCCTAAGAACCTGCACCTGGGGAGGAGGGCTCTCTGCACAGCTCCTGGATGTCCATCTTGTTCTGGCAGGTCTCCTCCCAGACCTCCCTCAAGTCCCAGAGGCTTACCAGAGGATCAAGACTCTGGGACTGTGGTGGTTTGAATGTAACTACCTCCCCCCTCCTCCCCCACCCCCCCCAATCTCATAGGGAGTGGAACTATTAGGAGTGGAACACTTGTTGGTGTGGGTATGGTCTTACTGGAGGAAGTGTGTCACTATGGGGGTGAGCCCTGAGGTTTCCTATGCTCAGGGTACTGCCCTGTGTCTCAGTTGACTTCCTGTTGCCTGCAAGATGTAGGACTCTCAGCTACCATCTGCCTGCGTGTCACCATGCTCCCCACCATGATGATAATGGACTGAACTTCTGAAACCGTAAGCTAAGTCACCCCAGTTAAATGTTTTTTCTTTATAAGAGTTGCCATGGTCATGGTATCTTTTCACAGCAATAGAAACCTTAACTAAGACAGGGACTAATGACAATTAGGCTGGTAAGAGTCTATGATAAGCAGACTTTTTTCATTAGGGTCCACTCAGTGAGAAGTTAAGTGACATGGCAGCCAGGATGGTGAGAGACCAATGGGGGCTTTGTACAAGTGACATCACCTGGGGCTGGAGAGATGGCTCAGTGTCTGGGAGCATTGACTGCTCTTCCAGAGGTCCTGAGTTCAATTCCCAGCAACCACATGGTGGCTCACAACCATCTGTAATGAGATCTGGTGCCCTCTTCTGGCCTGCAGGCATATATGCAGACAGAATGTTGTTTACATAATAAATAAATCTTTAAAAAACAAAACAAAAACAAGTGGCATCACCTATAGGAATCCAAGAATACCTCTAAGGTGATAGTCCCACTGGGAGGTGGTCACTGAGATGGAACCTGGGCAGCTTGGGCTAGGTCCCAGTTCTACTGCATGCACAGCAAATGTCCCATTTCAGTCCTGTTTGGTCTCTTTTTCCACTGAGCTCTCTATCCAGAATGCCACAGTCCACTCTGGTAGGCCCCACGCTGAGCCACTGGTTTATCATGCTTTCCAGATTCTCTTTTTGTTTCAAAAATGCTAGTCTCTTCTATCCCTCTCCTTCAAATGTTACCCTGAGCAGGAAATGAAACTGCATAAAAGTGCCTCCTTCAGAGTTAGAGAGATAACAGGGTAGTTAAGAGCACTTATCGCTCTTACAGAGGACCTAAGTTTAGTTCCTAGCATCCGATTGGTGTCTCATAATCATTCATAATTCCAATTCTGGGGGATCTGACCCTTCTTCTGACCTCCTTGGACGCTAGGCAAGCATATAGTATACATTCACACACACAAGCAAAGCACTCATAAAAACAACAAAAAAGTCTAAAAAATATGCAAATTTAAAAGTGCCCCTCAATAAGGCAAAGGCAGCAGCAAGATGACAGGCCACCAGTGCCACCCAATTCAGAGAAGGCAGTGCCAGGGCTCAGGATTGAGTAAGAAATGACTGAAAGACTGTAACATATCAGCTCAGTGTCCTTCACAAAAGCTCCTCAGTCTTGCTCACTGTCTTAGACCCCAGGACACCTCTCAAAGACACCAATATTGTCCCACTGTTACGATGACGATTGTTGTGCAAGTTGGTTTTTGTCAACTTGACACAAACCTGTGTCATAGCTCGGAAGAGGGAACCTTAACTGCAAAAAACACCTCCATAAGATTGGTGAGCCTGTGGAACATTTTCTTGACTGACAATTGACACTGGAGGGCCCAGGTCACTGTGGGCAGTGCCACCCCTGGGATGAACAGGTGGTCATGGGGAGTATAAGAAAGCAGGCTGAGCAAGCCACAAAGAGCAGACCAGTGAGCAGCATTCCTCCACAGCCGCTGCTTCCGTTCCTGCTCTGACTTCCATCCATGGTCACAGCAATAGAAACCCTAACTAAATAATAATCAAATGTCATAACAGGACAACAACTGCCTCATTCTTCCTGGGGACCATGGGTAGAGCTACCCACCTAGGAGACCTGGGCATCCCTGGTTCACTAGAGCTCATGGAGCTGCCAGGGGTTAGAGTATGATTAACAAAGAGCTGGATCAAGACCCTCCAGCGGGGTCACAAAAGGGAAGTAAATTGGTGTCTAGAGGATGGGGGGCCTGGCCAGCTTCTTGTATCCCCACCCAAGTTTCCCAGGGCAGTGTGAACACTGCTACAAGTGGGACACTGAGGTCACTGATTTCCTCACCTGTGTCTATGCAGTCACAACCTCCTACCATCTGTCTAGCCTGATGTGAATGGGGTTTGGGATTGGCTGTGGTGGGCTCATTGCCTCTTGCTCACTGACTGACTACTGTCTATCTGCACAGTGTCTAATCACAGGGTGAGAGACTGACATGCTCCACCTGGGCTCTCCTCCTCAAACATGGGGAACACATCACAGCTACACATGTTCCCCAACAGCTTCACTTGCTGCAGACACCTGTGTACATACTAACATTCACATCAGGAAGAGTAGGAAAGCCAGCTGGCCCAAGAGTTATGGTACCCAGGCCCAGCTCTGAAAAGCCCTGGTTCCCAATTTGTGTCCTCAGTCTAAACATCTATGACCCCTGAAATTCCCATGCAGAAATCTCCTTTTCAGAGCAACACCTCTGGGAGGCTATTAGGTCACAGGAAAGAGTGTTCATGGGATTAATACTTCAAGAGAGCTTGTTTGTTCCTTCTGCTGTGTGGTAACATGGCACAGTGGGTGTTGCTGGTGAACCTGATCTCCAGACACCAGAACCAGAGCAGCGAACTTCTGTTGTCCACAAGCTATGCTGTCTATGGGTAGGCTGGCCACAACTGAGGCTGTGCATTCTGGGCAAGTTATTTCATAAATCTGCTGCTGTTTTACACCAGGGGTTCTTGTGAAGATGACACGGGGCACAGTTGGTGCCAGGAAATACAGCCACAGCCCCTCATATCCTGCCCATGCCAATGACACCTGCTCCTTGTTCTGCAGCCCCAGAGGGACATCTCAATACCAGGGGGCTTGGGTCATACTTGGGGTTTTCAGAGGAGGTGAAAGCAAATGCTAGTACATTCAGAAACAAGCTTTCTGTGGTAGACCCAGTGACAACAGAAGCACCACTGGCAGCTAACATTGAGAGAAGCAGTCCAAAATCAGAGACTGGTGGGCCATCTTTTTCCAGCAAGAGGAAATATGTAGGCACACAGACCACTGAGCAGCTCCAATCATCATCAAGGCCTTCCCACAGTCCTTCTTCAGACTAGGAGGGCTGCCAGCAAGAATGAGCAGACAGGCTTTGTCACCAGAAGGCTGTCCCAGAAAGGATGGGCAAGGAACTCACCTTAGCTCTCCTACCATATACCTGGCTGACCATCTGCTTCCTACCACCTGACCATCCAGTAGGGCTCAGCTCAGGCTGCAGCTCTCAGGACAGCTGACAGAGCTGCTGAGCACATGGCTGAATGCCAGCCGGCATAGCACCCATGAGGCCAGAAGCACCAGGCAGCCCCTGCACAGACAAGCTGAATGGGAGAGCAGGAAGCTAGAGCTCCCATCCCAAAGTCCCTCACATGCTGTAGGACCCAGGGAAGGTCTATGACCTCAAAGGAAGGAGATGCTATTCAAATAAGGGATAATTCGCTCTCCAAGAGGGACATAAAGCAAACAAAGGCCCTACTAGGATGGGACACTATGAACACAGGGGAAGTTCATAAGCCAAAGCTATTATTTAATCAGCTGACAGTTAAGTACATCGCACATTGATGACATTGTTAAGTGTTCTACAGAGGCTAGAGCAGGGAGATTTCAGAACATGCAGCCTGCTGCCTTCATCTGTACACAGGAAAACTGGGCTCCTCATACGGGAACAGATGCAAGGTGGGCACTCAGCACCCTGTGCTTCTGTGCCCTGGAGCACAAACATGCTCATAGGACCCAGCGTACAGTTAAGTGATTGCTTTGTAAAACAGGTTTCCAGGAGGAAAAAACCATGTTTGTATTCACAGTCAAAGGTCTTGCCTATTATTTCCTGTGGTTCCTGGGGCTCCTTTAGTGACATTCCAGGCATTCTGCAGAGGAAAACTATAAACAATAGACTTTCCTTTCCTGCCCTTTCTTTCCCATGGTTTTCAGGACAAACCCTTCTCTCCCTAGGACGACCCACACAAGCAGCACAGTGCCTTCTCATGCCTTTATGGTGACACCGCAAGTCCGCAGAAAGGATGGGAAGATAGGGGGCAGCTTCCAACATGTGCAACAAATCAGATGATCTTCTGTACAGCCCAAACCAAGGAGGCAGGTCCCCAGTTCAGGTCTCCTGACTGTAATCTCTACACTGACAGGCTCTCGGCAATTTTCAAAGGAGAAGCATAAAGTCCCCATTCAAAGACTCCAAGGGGCTTAATCAAAGGTTCTGAAGGATTGTGACTCAATGGCAATTAACATCTCCAACCCCCTCCACACAGGTTAAGCCTCTATAATGTTCATTCTTTTACGAACTGTCATTTAAGTAAGAGGTGGGGTTGTGTGTGTGTGTGTGTTTAAGGATGGGAGATGATACTTTGCTTTGTTGAAAAAGAAATTAGGGAGTGGTTGGTGCTGCCATCCCTGTCCTGAGGCAGCTGCTGCTCCTTAACAGTTTGCACACCACCATGGGGAAGACTGAGAAGCCAGATCGTGGCAAATGGAAGCTTTTCATTTACATCTGACTGCCAGAGAGCTCCTACACCACTGTGCACTGGGCTTCCATCTTGCTCTAACGCTTACTTTTTTAGACTGGACTCGACTCATTCACAACGTGGGCTGCACTTTAGACTATATGATGAGGTTCCAAAGCATCATGACCATAACTATGGATTTCCCCAAACCAGTGGTGCACCAGGATACACATCTACTGTGTGTGGCCGGGCTCCTACTCACAGTATGTTAAAGACCTCGGAGCTTTAACAAAGTTATTCTTCAGAACAGAAGAACCCCAAAGTCAGTCCTGATGGAGCCCATCTGAACACATGGGCTGACTTAATGGTCCATGCCACTTTCTGTCTCCTCGATTCAAGCATGGGGTGGTAGGAAATGGTTCTGATTTTGGTTCTTCTGAAGACAGCCTTGTGTTCGTGGGAGACTGAAGAGAATAACTGGCTTAAAGCCTGAAGGGGATGCAAGGATAGGATATGTTTCAGACGGTGAAAACAGCAAGTAGCTCCACTTATACCAATAATGGCATTACTGACTTACAGCGCTCTCCGTGGTATGGGGAAAATCCTATGTGAGGGACCTAGTGGCCCTTAGTCCCTGCCTGAGTCACCGTTGGATCTGACTGAGCCGGAAAAAAGCAACAGCAAAGTACTAAATTAGTGGGTCACACAACCTAAAAAATGAAGATGATCACAAGAAATAAATTCACAGTGCCAGCTGGGTGTCTCCACAGATGAGATGCTATGTCACTGTCTATATTTTGTCTCCGCTGGAACAGCCATTCTAAATGTGAGACCATCTTGAAGGAAGTCGTATATGATGAAGGAGGGATGCCACAACATGCTTCCAGATCACGACGGCACTGAGCATCCTCCAAAGTAACTGCCTCCATTGGCCTTTGAATCAGTGTACAGTCACCTGATACAGATCATTGAACACCTGATTCCCAGCAGACAGAATGGAGGTTGTGTCCTGTTTTTGTGTGGTATTGGTATAACTACTGTCTAAAGTTTAATATAGGAATAGACAGATGGTCCAGTGGTGTTAGAAAGCTCCCTGGATCAGTCAGAGCACACCGGGCAGGAAATCCTGGAAGATGCATGGGGACCGGGCACAAAAGTAACCTCCCGCTGTGCATGCCTTAATGAGGTGTTTGAGCTATCGGTCTCCTAAAAACTAGGGGTGAATTTGTAAAAGTGATATGGAAAGTACCTTTTCATTTTCTGTCATTACACAAAACAGAGGAAGGGACACATGTCTCAGAACTGCAAACAGGTCACTGGCTCCTCCACTTTAAATCAGTCAGTCACCCACTATTCCCTCAGAGGCCATCGTCTATACAGACTCAGTGGGGAACACAAGAGGGGAAACACCATCCCTGTCAGCCCTCAGTGAGGGACCCCATGAAAACAGCTCTGCCCTGTTTCCCAGCACAAGGCATCCCTGCTGTTTAAGACTAACTAACCCTGCGTATACTTTATAAACCAGTGGCCTGCTTAAATCTTTGGCAGGAAAAAAAATTCTATCCATCCATTTTTTTTCTTTTAACAACAGCAACATCAAGACCAAAACATTATTTTTAGTTACAAGGCACTTGCTTCCTGACCAGGGCAAGGGTGAGCCCAGACCAAGGCCTATCTTCCTCCACTACCAGCTCCATCCCTGCTGGGGATACCTCCAGTCAGGCTGTGGGTGCTCAGCCTGAAGGTCCCAATTCTATTCTTGGTTCCTCAAGACAAAGTAGGCCATCAGGAAGATAGGGTTAGGCCAGGAGAAGAGGTGAACCTTGGAAGTGACCACCCACAGCACCTAGCACATGGTCTACAGGGAGTTGGCTGTGTATACTCATCTTGAAAGAGGGCTGAGGAGTAAAGGCGGCCAGAGCAGGGTCCTTTAAGTGCTATTCAGGTCTAAAGATGGGACCATTTCTACAAGGCTATATCTCTTTTCAGGCATTATATTAAATGTCCCATTAGAGGTGTTTCCATCTCCTCTGGCATAATGGGGAAGTGCACAGAACAGCATGTGGGCAGGTGCCCTGAGATCCCTTCTGGCCCCCAGTAATCACCACACCTAAACTGCATTTGAAGGTGCTATTTAACTCTTACTAGGAGAGAAAAGATGTGGGCAAGTCAAGCAATCAGGAAACCCAACAGTATCAAGGGGTCATCCTGCACTGACTGACTTTTTTCATCCATGTGCCCAGCCCGGGAGAGCTGTCCTTAGAACACAAGTGCAGAGCGAACTGAGCTGTCTCGTGTCAATATTCAAATGGAAGAAGGGGTCAAATAGTGGAATCTAAAATTCTGCTGGAAATTTCCAACACCCAGTTATCTCAACCCTCAAACCTCCCCAAGCCTGTAAGAGCTCAAGCAACAGAAACACTTCTAGGACACAGACAGCACAACTCACCCTATCTGTTTACTATTAGACGTCAGAAAAACCAGCGAAGCATAAAACACAGCCAAGAGAAAGGACATCAACCCTTGGGGGCTGTGGATTGTCCAAGAGCCAACTCTGTCCCCTACAGCCAGTGGCTCCTGCTATTTGGTTACCTGGTTCTTCTGGGGCTGCTGGAGTGCTGACCTCAGGCTCTGGGGTGACTTCAGGGGGTGGCGGGGGTGGAGCTGGTGGAGCTTTGACAGGGGTTGTTGACTCAGGGGTCTCAAAGGCTTCCTCAGAGTCGGAACTCCTGGCAGAGAGAGATAAGAAACACAGGTGAGACAGTGCCAAGTAGACATTCTGCTGAGAAGGCATGGCCTTCTTACTCTGCAACAAGTAGATTTGGGGCAAACACTCAACTCAACTGTTGAGACAGGTGTGGCGGTCACCTCAAAGCGTGAATCCCAGGAACCGTGGTAAATTTTGCCACTGGCATTAAGATCAAATGAAATACTCTTTGAACATAGCTCTACTTGAAAGACACATGTCCACCTTAGTGACAAATTCACACACAGTGGGCTCTTTGGATACATTTCAGTGTACACTATCTGGCAATGAGTCAGTCTAAGAGATAGAGAAACTGTCTAATGTTCACCATGATGGCTCCAGCCCACCTCTAAAATCCTCATCTCTTAAACTCAGTTTGCATGCACTCTCTCTCTTCGTCCATCCTGCCATTCTTTCTACCCTCTGCCTTCCCTGTGTTTCTAGATGCTTATTGGTGTCTTCTACTGGGCTGAAAGCGCCATGCAGATGGCTGGCCTTGTTTTTCACAGTACCCAGGGCCTAAAACGGAAGGCAATGAATGACCATCTGTAGAGTGAATGAGTGAGTGCCAGAAAGCCTGCCAGTGAAAAGTATGCCAGACCAAGCCACAAAGTACAGCCAGCCACTCCTCAGTGGTGTAGTGACATGACGGCCCTTGGTGGTCCCTAGGGAAGTCTATCTGCAAGGAAGCCTCTTCATCCAGAGACCTGGGCCAAAGGCTTCCCAAGGAAAGTATCTCCTGGTAACAAGAAGTCAGTGGACAAGCCTTCTCCCTGCCTGCTGCCCCAAGCTACTTGATCTCAGTCAGAGGAATGGGCAATCCAGTTATAAGTGCTGCTGCCTACAAGACACAGGGCAGCAAGTCAATGCCTCAAGATGACCACAGGACAAAAGCCAGCCTTACCTGTGAGGACAGTGTCTATGGAGAGTAGCAACATGCTGTCTCCTATCTCAGAACAGTCCCAGTGCACCCAAATGCCAACTGATCCCTGGCAAGGAAGGAGGAGGCTAACTACCAGGTGGGAGGCCATACAGGACTGCAGACTGTATGAACTGCTGAAGGGACTGCTGAAGATTTAGAATCAGGTCATGTCACAGCAGAAGACAGAACATGGCATGTCAGGATCACATGAGTATCACTGAACAAGAGCCTCCCCCAACACTGTGAGAGGCTCACAACTATTCAGCTCCACAGGGTCACAGGACCATGTTACCATCTTCTAAAGACCATGAGCCAGCTAGCAGAGTGTCAGCAAGCAACAAACCCCTCTGCTGTCTATTAAAACCTAGGAAATGAGGCATTTGGTGAGTTCTCTTTAGGGGTATCTACAACAAGGCTGGAGATGGGGCTCACTTGGTAGTTATTGCCTAACTTGCAAAAATCCACAGGTTTAACCCTTAACACTACATAAACCTGGCATAGTAGTCTGAGCCTGTATAATATTAGCACTAGAGGTTGGGGCAGGAGGATCAGAAGTTCAAGGTCATCCTCAACTATGTATTGTGTTTGGGGCCCAAAGAAACCAACAAAAACATCAGAGCTGCTTTTGATGGTACACAATGAGCTAGAGCCAACTTTGTGTTAGATTTCACCAATAGCTAACTCTCACAAACACAACAGGGAAGAAACTGATTTCTCTTACATTCACATATTAACGTTAATGGACCTAGCTTTTGTCTATGGGGAAAATTTAAGCTCCATCCACACTTGGACACCCAGATCTTGGTAGGTGAAGTTTTAAGAGTATGAAAACATGGGGAGGTTATACAAATGAATACTAAAGAGAAATGAATGTTCTGACCACCTTGCTAGTCCTGGAAACCAACTTCTTCACCCTAGCATCCATATCAGAAACATCAGGGACAACCATGACAAAACACACAAAGTTAACTTGCCTCTTTCTGGAGCTTCCCTGGGCATCTAGCAGCCTGGAGTTCCCACTGCTGCTCACCACTGTCCACATCCAACGGGCCCATTGCACTGGGGACCACATCTGCCAGGAGTCAAAAGCCATCTCCATGGAAAAATAGCACCAAATTCTCACCTATAATGTTCTTGCTTATATCTCTTGAGATCTAAACCTCTTTCATGACATCACCAAAAAAAGGAAGCTGCTCCGGCCCCCAAGCAAGGAATGCCGTGAGCATCTCCTGCTTACTCAAGCTGAAATGCAGAGAGAGAGGTGGGGGAGAGAGAGAGAGACGGGGCGCGGGGGGGGGACACAGGGGAGGGGGGTAAAAGCTTGTCCGGTTGCTTCTGCAACCCTGGGCACTGGCAACTCAAGGCTTTGTAACACAAAAGGCCCTGGTCTTTCTCAGTAACACAAGTGACAAGGAGGGGCCAGATGCTCTTGCATCCTAGCTGTGAATTCCAATGAGGTTTCTACTACAGCAGCTGCCAGCCTGCACACCTGCTCAAAGAACCACCATTCACCCGGACCTGGGGTGGGCAGGGATGAGGACACCATGCTCATTGTACCCCATCGCCTTTTCACTATGAACTGTGTGCATCAAAACACTGCAGGCCACTGTGGGCCACTTCTGGGGCTGCTGGCCTTGTTTGCATATTTCCACACTTCCTCCCAGGAGAAGAGAGCAAGTTAATTAGAGGAGGCAGATAGAAGCTTTTAAAATTCACTCTTTCCTCCCTGTTCGGCTTCCCGGGGGCCTAAAAACCCTTCCAAGAGTGAGAATTTCTGCAGTCCCTGCAGTCCACCCACCGAGAGTCTGTGCACAAGAATAAAGCAGCTGGGTGGAGTTCCAGCATGAGTCCCACCGCAGTGTGGCTGGTGTTTGTTTTGTTTTGTTTTCTACTAGTAAAGCACAAATAATTACACATCTGAGACTCCACACACTTTCAGAAGGAAAATAGGATGAAATTAATTTGTCACAAATATGTATCAGAAAGAGAAATGGTGTTGCAATTTGCTAAAAAACCCTCCAAATTTCAAAGAAGTATGTTTACCAGGATGTGAAAATGTTTACCATGTAAGTAAATACAAGAGTATTATATTTATGACATTAAATACAAGAAAATAATATACAGATACATATAACACACACACACACACACACACGCTTCTATATGAAAAGTACAACAACCAGCATTTGTAGAACAATCAGTTTTGCATTGGGAATCAGCCTAGGTCTATTGCATATGTACATTTATCTATCATCTTCAAAACTATGGGCTGGGGATATAGCTCAGTTGGTAGAGTGCTTGTCTAACATCCATAAGTCCCTGGGTTCAATCCTCACCACTGCATATGCTAGGCAGAGGATGTACAAAAACCAAAACAAAATAACTACAATTGACAACTAGCCTGTCTGGTGGAGAATAGACTTGCTTCACAGATTGACACAACACAGCCTAGAGAAGCAAGCAAAACCCAAATCCCAAACTGTCAACGCCTGAAGCTGTGTCTTCCCAATGTCTTCAGCAATCACAATGTTTATGTTCTTATTATATAAAGTCTATCATAGAGAACAAGTAAATTGTTTAAATGAACTTGTAAATATGACACCGGGGGTTGGCAGATGCCAGCCGTAGCACTATCCTTGCTGATCTTTCTCCTGCTTGCACAATGTTAGGGGAAGTACTGAGATATTCAAAGGAGTGATTACTAACAGCCCTGCATGTTTAAGGGTCTGTCCTGTGATCACTGGATTCTCTACAAGGCAAACAGTCATCTAACTGCACAAGCCAATTCATCCACCAGCACAAGGTAATATTTGGGGGAACATTCAACACCACAATGGGATTTATAGATGAGAAGAAAGATGGAAAGGACAGATTGTCCTAGCCATGGAAACCAGGGCCTGCAGGGCTCCCCAGCTGTGTTAATACAGTTTAAAAACATTTCTTAGAGTAGGGGATGTAGCTCAGTGGTAGAGTCTTTACTTGCCTGGCATGCTCAAGGCTTAGGGTTCAAGTCCCAGTTAACACACACACACACACACACACACACACACACACACACACACACACACACACACACACACACACACAAAATGTGAACCTCTACAATGCTCTAAGCAGTCTACAAATGACTGTTCCACACAGTAGGAAGTAAGCAATTCCAATGATATGCTTCAGGAACCATCCCACAAACAAGAGTCAGGTAGAAAGGAAAATGTAGACTCTAAGTATAAGGGCTTGTTGCCCTACATTTGCCTGGAGTCCCAAGAAAACAGCCATCCACTGCAGTGTTTCAGCAATACAGAGCATTTCACTTCTGCAGAAGACTGCATAGCTGCTTTAAATCCATCAGGCAAGCACACCTGAGCGCACCATGGTCCTGCTAGTCTGCCACTCAGTACAAATGGTCCTGTACCTCACACTGGGTGGTCAGAGCCTGGCTTCATGTTCTTCTCCAGTTGGCTAACTCTAAGCCTGGTGGATAAGCCAAGCGTAACTTTTGAGAGCAGGATGCAACATGGAGTACATACTTCTATCTTAGAAAACTGTCAACTGGGGAAGGGATTTTTGGCAGGTGGTGTCTTTATTAATTTCTTTTATTGTTTGAGACCAGGTTGGCCTCAGACTCAGAGAAAGGTAGGACTAAAGGTGTGTGCCACCACACCCATCCCTACTAATTATTTCATGTAGCCCTTGATAGGAAAGATGGGATGTTGCAAGATATTTCATTATGCTGTGTAAAAACATGTCACTGTGATTAGTTTAATTAAAAAGCTAAATGGCCAATAGCTAAGCAAGATTTTCAGGGCAGAGAGAATGATGGGAAGAAGGCAGAGTCACCAGCCAGACTCAGAGGAAGCAAGACATGTAGGAGATGAAGTAACAAGCTATTAGCTATGTGTAGCAAGTGAATTAATAGAAACAGTTTGGTTTAAGTTATGAGCTAGTTAGGAACAAGTCTAAGCTATCGGCTGAGCTTTCATAATTAACAAGAAGTCTACATGTTGTTATTTGGGAATTGGCAGGCGGGACAGAGAAAGACTCACTACAATGGGACATTTAATAGACATTTCCCACACAGACCATACACAGTACTCCATCTTCTTAAACAGGTAAAGAAATAGGTGTGAGGAGCGGAGGTTACTTAACCCAGTCACTAGCCCATTCATAGCAGCCGTGGTTTAGCAATACCTGGGCTTGCTTCCATTAAGCACTGCCTCCCAACAAGGGACTCAAAATAACTCCTGCCCTGGAAATCCAAGGTTCCCCACCAGTTATTAAGAATTAGTTCATAAGTAATACTAATGAGGAACGGGATTCATCTGTACTTATCTAGTCTAGATCAACTCCTCAGAACACTAGTTTGCAGTTCCCAACATGACAGTGACCCAAGGACTGGATGGAGGACCTTGGGTACATATATCTTCAATGGAATGACATGAGACTAGGTTACAAGATTCTCACATTAGCCTCACTTTCTACTAGAAATGGGAGATCTGCCATGACATGAACCTTAGCTTCTCACTGCTATGTTCAGCATGAGTGTGGAGCCCATGAGCTCCCCAAGCTCTCCCTTTTCTGATTCCCTAGTTCACTCAAGACCAAGCTAAAGTTAAAATCATGGCTTTAGCCAGAAGCCCCGCTTCAGGGAAGATTAGCCTGGTGTGTCTGGTCCAAAAGACCATCTGTTGTCCCTGAAGAGAGAGGGAACCCTTCCAGAAGCAACGCTGAGCTCTCAGCAGACCAGTCTCATTCATTTGCATCTCATGTGAGTAAGAGTTTGATGAATTTGTGTGTATTTTTAAAATTGCTGCACACTGGATTCTATTCATCGAAATACTCCACTGAATGACAACTTCAGACAGCTTTGTCAACAGAAGCCATCCTGGTCAACACCACCCACTCACACATATGGGTACACAAAGACACACACACACACAGAGAGGAACACACACACAGAGGCACACACATACACACAGAGGCACACACATACACACAGAGGCACACACACAGAGGCATACCACACACACACACACACACACACACACACACACACACACACACACACACAGAGGTACACACATACACACACAGAGGCACACACACAGAAGCACACACACACAGAAGCACACACACACACACACACACACACACACACACACACACACACACACACAGACATGCAAGCATGCACACTCCTCTTTCTCCTGCCTAAGACAACTGGGCCAGATGGGTGACTTTCCAGGGAATGGCTGATAGGAAATTTCACTTTAATCTGCCTATCCTGAGATTGGGCAAATAATTTGCTCTGCCACATCATTCTTCACATGAAGCAAAGGTGGAACATGACTCCAACATAACCAAATACTAAGATTCATCTTAGACAGTGAGGTGACTGAGGGACAGACGGTCAGGAGCTGTGGTCCATGAACACAAAGCTGGCACTGGCAGGCCAGACTGCTAGAATTTTCCAGGCTGACACCTATGGTCACCCAGAGAAAAATCATACAGATGGCGGCATATGTAGCTCAAGATTTCCAGCACCTGGGGCCTGTCAGGCTTAGGAAGCGGGTGCTATTTTTAGATGCAAGCGGCTATGTGGAGAGGTCAAGAGGGTTCAAAAATAAGACAAGTAAAGGGCCAAGGGAGAGAGCACAGACGGTGGAGAAGTGGAGGGGCAGTTCCTCCAATCCACCTTGAGCTGGTGATAAACTGAACATACCTGAGAGACAGAATCAGCTCCTGGTTGGTCAATGCAAAAGTGGAATTTATAACAAGGCTATGGAGCTGATGACTGTAGAGAGAAAGATGCACTCCAGTAATTTTTTTGGATGTCTCAGCCCTCAGCTCAAGGCTTAAATTCCAGGAAGGTAGTTCCAATTAGTTCATCTTCCATCATATGCCTATGTCCTAGCTAATAGAAAGCAGTGGACCTTAGTTAACCCCAAGAGATGAGGCAGACAGAATTCCTCAAAAGGCAGTCAGAAAGGAGAGTGGATAACGGATAGTGCAAACACTGACTGTCCACACATACAAACCCTTCAGACGACATCACTGAACAACTGTGCAGCCTTAATTAAGTAACCACTTGATCACTCAAGCTCTGGATTGTCTGTCCACCAAATGGGGATTATAATAACTATGAGGAAGAGATTCCCCATAATTGCTAATTAGAGGCTAGACAGGAGTGGTGGAGCTAAAAGAGAGTTGGGGGGAGGAGGAAGAAGCCTGATATACTATTGTAAAACTCTACCATCAGCTTTCATGATAAAGCCTCAATTTAAAATATAACAGAATGTACCAGCCTACAATCCTCATCGTCAAAGGAACTAGGAAACAAGAAGGACTCTAAGAGAAGAATGCATGGACCCCGGAGAAGGGGAAGGATCTCCTGAGCTAATTGGGAGCATGAGGGTATGGGAGAGGGAGCTAGGAGAATGAGAGGGGGAGAAGAGGAGGGGAGAGGAGGAAATGGAGGAGCAGAAAGGTTTAGTCGTGGGAAGAATAGAGGAGGGCAGGATGAGAGACACCATAACAGAGGGATCCATTATAGGTTCGAGGAGAGACCTGGCACTAGGGATGTTAATGAGGAGGCCTTTGGCACTCTATGGGGCCCCTGGTAATGGATCAGTATTTATCCCTAACGTAAGAAGGGACTTTGGAAGCCCATCCTACATGGAGGGATGCTCTCTCTGCCTGGAAACAAGGGGGAGGGCCTAGGCTCTGCCCAGGATGACATGACAGACTTTGGGGAACCTCCAGGGAGAGCCTTACCCTCCCTGGGGAGCAGAGGGGGGATGAGGTAGGGGACTGGTGGGGGGTTGGGAGGGAGGGAAAGGGAGAAGAGATTGACATGTGAAATAGGCTTGTTTCAAAAAAAAAAAGAGAGAGAGAGAGAGAAAATATAACAGAATGTTTTACCACTAGAAGGAGAGACTATCTGAACCCACAGCCAAGAGATCAATCATGGAATCCTGAATGGCCTCACAAAGGCATTAGGTAAGAGGTAGCCGAGAGAACTACAGCTATATTTGGTAGCTATGTCTCCTGGGGTCAGAATGCTCCTCTGCAGTTACCCCAGTGGCTGCAGATAGGTCATTCCCACTACACTAGAAATGAGAGCACTAGATCACTCCCCATATGCACACAGATCTGCTTCTGCAAACATCTCCTTATGCTATCACTTACACTGGAATTTGCACACACACACACACACACACACACACACACACACACACACACACACACACACACCTGACTTTTCGGAATTGGGTCAGGGGAAGAGGTATCCCAAAGGGGAGATCAGTCAACTATTCTTTAATGGGGCAGACAGGGTACCCCACAAACATCACTCAAATCAGAAACGCTTGCTAAGATCCACAATGAAGAACCCATTGTGCTGCTGCCCTCCTTTGGAACAGCCCATTCTTTGATACATAAATTTCTGTTTGAATGGGGTGTGTCTCTCAACTATTTCCTTCAGGAAGACAGTAACTTCCAGACCCCAGCACTGTAGTTGTGACTCTGACTCTGTAAGCACTGGAAATTTGGGGAATGTACTGTGCAAGCCATCTGGGCACATTTTCTATTTTATTTGGCTAAAGGTACTCAGTTGGTCATGAAAGGCAATCGGGAGGCTACAGAAAATGTGGTCAGTGCTTTGCCAGGACAACTGTGGAGAGAAAGTCCTGTAGCAGGGGTGTGAAGCTGAATCATATGAGCTCAGCGTTACTCTTCCTGACAGGTAGACAGAACTCAGCCTCCAGGGGAAAGCAGTGTTCCATGTGGCAATGGGCACAGGTGGGTATGTATATGAGTGTGCATGTACAAACACCCTTCACAGACACTCAGTTTTTAAACTGGCTCATTTGTTATCACGCTAGGGAACCTCTCAAAAGATACCACCATTCTGGTGGCCCCATGACAGGAGACAGAGCATGTCACAGAGTTTGGTTCCTGGGCTCATGGTCCCATCAGTGGTAGCTGCACCTTGTTAAGATTGGCAGAAAAGCCAGAAGGTGAGCCAAGACTTATGAGTAGGGCTGTCAGATGGCTCAGCAGGTTAAGGTGCTTACTGCCAAGCCTGAAGACCAAAGTTCAATACCTGAAACTCACATGATAGAAAGAGAAAATGGACTCTTACAAGTTGCCTTCTGATCTCTACATGTTCAATTGTGGATTCACACACACACACACACACACACACACACACACACACACACACACACACACACACACTTTTTAATAAAAGAAGAAACCAGGGAAAGGGCATTCAGACTACCCTTTGATATCATTCTCCCCAATGATATTCTAGCAATCTTATTTTGTAGCTGAACTCCTTGCTTAAGTAAATTTACATTAGAATCTTTATTTTTGCCTTGATGAAGTCGCTATTAAAACCAGGGCCTTGTACATGTCAAGCAAATGCCCAATCGCTGAGCTATATTCCCAGCCCCTGAGTCAGAATTTCTACTTTAAATTTAGATTTGCTAAAAATATAACAAGAGGGGCTGGGGAGATGGCTCAGTGGTTAAGAGTGCTTCAGGCTCTTCCAGAGGCCTGGAGTTCAGTTCCTAGCACCAAACATCAGGCAGCTCACAACTCTAGTTCCAGCATGTCCTGTGCCCTCTTCTGGCCTCACATGCAGACAACATACACACATAAATAAAAAAGAAAATAAAAACCTAGCATTTATGGACATGAGCAAGAAATGTATATATCACACTGAACTCAGGAAAATGGAAGCATCTCACAGGCTGCCATCAATCATAATTTTCTTCAGGGAGAAGGACAGTAATGTACCACCTGGACAGAAGCCACTTAGGAAGTATACAGGTGTTCTCACCACCCATAACACATCTGAGCCCAGAAAACCTCTCTGCTTAGCCAGCCATGAGCACAGAGCTCACACTGAAAGTGCTTCTATCCCCTAGGCTCGCCTGGTCTCCTGGAACACATTGAGCTTTCTTTATACATTGGTCTAAGAGATTTGGAATCTAGATCCTGAACTCAAATCAAATGAGAAGAGGCAAGGTCATATTGGTGAGCAGCACAAGAGAGCGTTCAAGAAGAGTGTGTGGCAGATGAAACAGAAAACCCCCAAAGACAATGTAGGAACTCAAAAAGTCATGAGGCTTGGCCTAACAGCTGGGACTTCTTCAAGAACCTGTCAATTAATAACCTCTCCTTCAGCACTTTTGCCTGGGAGGGATGGGGGTCCATTACACATACGGTAGGGAGAGCCCCATGTTAAGTGCTGAGTAAGGAAAAGCCCAGCAAACTAAGGAGCATACCTATGGTACAGATTTAGAGTGGTAAGAGATAAACGTAGGGCTGCAGACATGACTCTGCAGTTAAGAGCACTGGCTGCTCTTCCAAAGGTCCTGAGTTCAATTCCCAGCAACCACATGGTGGTGGCTCACAACCATCTGTAATGGGATCTGATGCCCTCTTCTGGTACTCAGGCATACATGCAGATAAAGCACTCTATTTTATAAACATAAAATAAATGAATAAACTTTTAAAAACAGATAAATGATAAAAAATGTATACCAATCCATATGCATATTTGCACGCACAGATGCCTATGTACAGAGTGAAATATATATAAATTGAGGTATCATATAAGTGCTGCTTTTGTAATTGAGAAAAAACATACTGAACCTCAGGGGGCTGGAGAGATGTCTCAGAGGTTAAGAACACTGACTGCTCTTCCAGAGGTCCTGAGTTCAATTCCCAGCAACCACATGATGGCTCACAACCATCTGTAATGAGATCTGGTGCCCTCCTCTGGTGCACAGATATATATGGAAGCAGAATGTTGTATACATAATAAATAAAATGAAATAAAGAAAAACATACTGAACCTCAGATATCAGAAACAACAGACTGCCTTGGCATAGGGGAAGATGCTGACCCCTGAGGGGGAAGCCTCCCACACTTCTGGGGACTCCACCAGCCAGCCTGGGTTGTTCAGCAAGCTCCTTCAAATCTCATCCAAGTCCTGGACATGATGAATGGGACTCCACTGAGGTCTACCCGCACAGCTGGATTATGTCCAGAGTAGTGTCAATTAAAGAAAAAAGACAATAGGACAAGTGTGGAAGAACAAGTATGTAAAAGGAGAACAGCAAGGATGGAGACCCCCTACGGCACAAGCCAAGGTAGATATATTCACCAGGCAGGGTCAGCCACTCACCAAGCACTACCCTTGGGGATGCCATGGGGTCTATTCTAGATGCTTCTCCAACCAGCAAGAAGCATCCACTCATACCTGTGGCTCATGGTCCTCAGGCATCAAGTGTCTACAGAATTTAGGATGGAGGTGCCCAGTCAGGCGCACTGGATATGAAAGAAAGAGAAACAACCTGCTCATCTTATCTGACATCTTTCGTTTCCTCACAGGGCTTCTGTATTCACCTTCTTAACTGATGTTCACAACCAGTGAGGCAGGCAGGTACTACTCCATGCCTACTGCATATAACCTACCACCACTGAGGGAAGGAACCTGGGTAGGGAGGTGACCCAGGTAGATCAACCTCTACGCTCCAGAGGCTTGAGTCTTCCCAGTGTCCAAGAACAAGAATTTGAAGGCAAAAAGCATACAGCTGATTGAGGGCAAGGGTGCGCTTTTGTAATCCCAGTTATTCGGAGGTCAGGCTGGACAACTTAGTGAGATCCTATCTCAAAATAAATTTTAAAAAGGATGGGAGTGCAGTTCAGTGGTAGAGGCCTTGTTTGATTCCCAGCATTGTAAAAAACAAAAACAAACAAAAAGCACATGGCAGAAGCTCTGTATACTAAGAGCATGGAGTTGACAACTGCAGACTAGTCCCTGGTCCCCTTGGTGCCCTTGGTTCCCAAGAGCATCTTCACCTCACCTCTGGAGGAAGGGATGAGGTGTACCTTGTGGGGACCCATAGCCACAATTCCCTGACAAGCATCCATCAACAGAATCAAGTGTTTGTCCCCTCTGAGTTGGGTATCTTTCCTTCTCCTCTCTGCCCATCTCCACTCAGCTAGAGTTGCTCTGGGTCTTACAGTAAAAAATGCCTTAAGGAAGAAGAGGGGAGGGCTGTGGGACCTTAGCCCTGAAATGGTACATGAGAAGTCTCTGATAGCCTCTCTAGATTCTGATATTTCTGCATTTCTTTTATTAATTCATCCTGGATGCCTAAGTTTCCTGGTGGGGAGTGATGCCTGGGTGGAGTTGTGTTAAGGCCCTGATGAGGGCCTGGGAGGGAATGATGAAAAGTCAGACACACAGACACATATACTGTGAAGCTGGGATCAGGAGGGGCTCCTAACATGACCATTGCAAGGGGAACCTCAACATGTTTACTGGGTACAGCACAGAGGGAGGGGTTGGCTAGTCTCTGGAGGAGGTCGCTGTAGGCCAGCAGTCTCAGGCGGTTCATCCCAGAGGAAGAAGCAGCAGTTGCTAGTCCTTGGACACCCTGATCAATCATCTGTAAACACTTATCCTGGGACTCCAGAGAGAAGCTTTGCTATTCCTCCCAAGCCTAGCCCATATGGGTAATGGCTTTGCCAATTTCCCATGGGTCAAGTGGCCTCAGAGTCCCCAGTATGGCTGTGCCTGTGACAAAATACACATTCACACAGGACTTGATTCATCTAGGGCTTCCTCTACTCCCTATAGAGTTGTGTTATGAACTTGTGCCCAGATCCACCTGTGCAGCCCCTCTTGGTGCTGGCTTTTGAAGGGACTACATGGAAAGCAAGAGCCAGAGATGTCCAACTTCATTTGCAGCAGCATTTGTTGGTTTCTCAGTTCATGCTAGTACAAAGACGCCTTTCACCTTGCTAAGGGAACCAAAACTTGATGCTTTCCTTCTCCTGCTTTTCACCACTGTTCAACATGGCCTGTGATGAATTCAGAAAAAGCGATAAGCGTCGGAGAAGATCCCAGGACCTACAAGCATGTAATGCCTGGAGCAGTAGCTCTTCTCCACCTTGGAAGCAACTATCTCAATGAATACAAAAATAAATAAATGGGGCCATTGAGATGGCTCTGCAGGTAAAGGTGCCTGCTGCCAACCAAGCCTGATGACCTACATTTGATCCTCCTACATTTGACAGAAGGAGAAAACTGACTCTTGCAGATTGTCCTCAAACTTCCACATGGGTGTCATGGTGAGTGAATTCCCCCACAAAAAATTAATAAAACGTAATAAATAAACAAGGTTGAGAAGCAACTGAGGACACAATGCAAGTTGAGTTAAATGAGGGGTTTACTTCTCTCTCTCTCTCTCTCTCTCTCTCTCTCTCTCTCTCTCTCTCTCTCTGTGTGTGTGTGTGTGTGTGTGTGTGTGTGTAGAGAGAGGGGTTCAGTAAATTCATAAATCATTGGTCCAGCTGTCCCCTGTTACAGAGGCTTTTAAAGAAATTAGAAGCACATGCTTGCTTTAGGTTTCCCCCAGAGTGTTAGCGGGAAGGATACACTAAATCTAATTATACAATGTTAACACTGTAAGGCCTGGTGTGAGTGGGTGAACATCACCCCTCTACCTAGCAGTATGCATAGTACACCATAGCTACAAACCCAGCTCCCATGGCCACCCCAAACTTTGATTGCTTCTTCTCCTGCCCCTGATACAGATCAGGAAACTAAGGCCCAAGGCTGATAGCAGCCTGTCCATATTTAGAACCAAATCTTTAGATACTCAATTCTATAATTAATAAGCATTGTACAGCTGTATTTCTTGAGCTGTCAGGATTAATACATGTAGTATACAAAAGGAAAGTAATTTAATTTATACTTTTATCAGTTCAGAATTTATAATAAGGGACCAGAGGTTGAGCTGACTAAGCTGCATAATGAATGAGAGAAGAATGTGAAACTACTCCACAATGGGCAATGCCTTAAGAGAAATGTGCATTTCCAGGCACTGGGCAAAGCCTGCAGGCTGCTTCACTTGGTGTGCTGTTTGCAAGCCATCTCTTCATTTTCATTATATGAAAAAAGAGGAAGGAAAGGGACAAGGATTTAAGTCCTGGTTCTTCTTATTGTTCAAAGGCACTATTTGCAGGTCGTATCAGGGTTAGGAGGACACTGTCACCCAACTACTTCCCACTCCTACAGTCTTTTTTTCTTTCATATTTTAAGAAAACAGACTGGCATAAAATATGCATTAACTTTTTTTACATTTATTTATTTGTGAGTGAGGTTTGGGGTACATACCATGGTGCACACAGAGGTCAGAGAACAACTTGAAGGAGTCACTTCTCCCTGGGTCTCTGGCTTAGGGGAGGGTATTTTACCCATGGGGCCATGTCACCAGCCTGCCTGTGATGAGCCAAGTGCAATCAAACAGAAGTGCAGGGGTTCTCCCTCTTATGTTCCCAAGATGGCTAACTTACAGGGAGGTGCCTGAGTGCTCTGGAAGTGTCTTCCCTCCAGGACTAGCTCTGGACACACCTGAAGGTCGTATCAGGGTTAGGAGGACACTGTCACCCAACTACTTCCCACTCCTACAGACTTTTTTTCTTTCACATTTTAAGAAAACAGAAGCTGTTTTAATCTCACATGAAGCACACCATTTGACAAAAAACCTCTTAGGTTTCTCGCCATGATTCAGAGGGAATCAGTTGATAGTCCTTTTACTGGTTTCCCTGTAACATGCAATTTGCCAAAAAAAACCCACAGTTTTAGACAGACTATCATTTGGCAAACTTAAATCAGACATCCTTCCCATTAGGGAATTAGATGAGATTACAGATTCTTACCTTACAAGAAAATGTAGTGGGCAGTTTATTTGGGATTAAAAATGACTAGCTTGGGTCCAGGCCCTCCACAGAATCTTAGCTTGAGTTGTTGCCAGACTCTCTCTTTCTCCCTCTTTGTGTCTCTTCAGGATATGGAGAGGTCGGTTCTAAGGGAGGTGGGCATGTGTCAGCAGGTGGGTAGTGTAGGTTGAGGTAGACAGAAGACCCCAGGCTGAGCTTTGTCACTGTTGAGGGACAACGTCCAGCAGGAGGTGACTACAGGAGCTGCTCTCTGTTCCTGCTGGCCACAGAGATGAGTCCAGTCTCCAGCAGGGCCTCCTTAATGTGGAGTAGATGTGGAGTAGATGTGGGTCTCTGCAGCTTCAGGAGGAACTCTCTCAAAGGCTCTACCTGACCACTGTCACTTGTGGGAGCCATGGTAGAAACTGCTAATTGTTCCTTGTTCTCCATTACAGGGAGGTGCCTGCTGTGGTCTGGAAGAAAATACTTCCCTTGGAGGCTAGCCTTGCTTTAGGGAGAGCATGTACGTGCCTATGGGTCATGTCAGGTTCTTTCAGAAGAGACTTACTGAATGCATATTTAGTTGCATGAGCGGTCCTAAGCTTTCCTGGGGTACAGGGATGCTATAAGAGTAAGCATTAGTCTCTTGGGGAGTTAAGAAGGGCAGGGATGCACAGAGAGTAAGCAAGGGCTTCTTGGGGGTAATGAAGGGTGGGTGTGAGGATCGGGCACTCTTTGTATTTGTATTTGGGCATGCTTAGGTTTAATTACCAGTTCTAGTGGGCAAATTGTGTGCTCTAAGCAAGGCTGGCTGCAATGACCAGAAAGAAGCATAAGTGTAGGTGTTGTGCGGTGGTTTATAAAGAGGGGTATCTGGACTTTGTGACTATTGCTTTTGTTGCAAGTAGAAAATAAAATAAAATAAAATAAAATAAAATAAAATAAAATAAAAGGGACTTAAAGAAAACAATAAAAAAGAATTAAGTCTCCTGTGACTGGTGGGTGGGGTTCCACCAGACTAATTGCCACAGTGGCTTTAGAAAACTAGATCTTGGGGCTGGAGAGACGGCTCAGAGGTTAAGAGCACCGACTGCTCTTCCAGAGGTCCTGAGTTCAATTCCCAGCAACCATACGGTGGCTCACAACCATCCATTATGAGATCTGGTGCCCTCTTCTGGTGTGCAGATACACATGGAAGCAGAATGTTGTATACATAATAGATAAATAAAATCTTAAAAAAGAAAGAAAGAAAGAAAGAAAGAAAGAAAGAAAGAAAGAAAGAAAGAAAGAAAACTAGATCTCCCACAAAGAAACCTCAAACACTCAAGCTTCTGACTTGTGTGTTTAACATCACTGCTTTTGTGCATCAGAGCTAACTTTTCCTGAATCTCTGAGTTGCCTCTCCCTCTCTGTGACCCCAACCCCTCTAACAGGCTTCTAGCTGCTACCTGAGTTTTGAGCCTTGGCTTCTGAACTATCGGTTCCACCAAGATCTGGAGCCCAGGCAGGAGATGGAAATGCCCCAGAGAAGGCATGCATTAGTCCTTTGGCCTCTGTTTGGTCCACAAATGCCAGCCAACATCCCAGCACCTATCTCCCGCCCTAACTGGAGGACTGCAGCAAGTCTGGGACAACTGCCAGACTGAGCATCTTCAGGTGCCAGAGAAAAGCTTCAGAGAAGTGAGCAAGAGGCAGGGAGTGTCAAGGAATAGTTTGAGGAGGTTGGGAGCTTCTAGAAGTTTCCCCCGGCCTTTTAGTCCCTGGTTCTGAGGCCAGAAAGACAATCAATGGGTAAGAAATGAAGGAGCATTCCATGAAAGGTGTCACCTCAGTGCTCAGATGCTGAGAGATAAGGGCCTGCTGTACAAAGGCTAGATGTAATAGTTTCCCATGTCTCTCCTGTCCAGCCATTCAAGGAAAAAGAAAAGAAAAAGAAAGAAGGAGGGAAAGGGGGTAAGAAAGGAGGGATGAGTGTGTCTGAGTGGCGCTTGCTGACCTCTTCCAAAGACCTCATTCTGCAGCTGGCTGCACAGTCTGGAGCTGCCCCGAAACCCCAAGGCCCCGGGCTGCCAGCTGCCTGCTTCTACAGACAAGACAGAGAAGGCCATGGCCAGGTGGTGGCTGTAGCCATCGAGTATTCTCTTTGGCCCTGCTCCCAGTGTGGGGCTGTGGGGCTGCTGTCAGCCATGTTTGTGTGACAGTGGATAGCACAGGTATCTTTTTCTCCTGATTGGAAGTTCTGAGTTTCTTCTTTGTTTCTCTGACCAGTGTCGCTCTAGTTCACACCTGTGGCCTGCATGTTCCCCCTGGGTCAGCACAGTAAGTGGCATGGAACCCAGGGTATTCAGAGAGACTGACCCACTGCCCCCAAGATAAGGAGATGAGAGCACAACCAGAGAACACTGCCAAGTCTATCTACTGTCAGGGGCATTGCTGTTTAGGCTAAAGGTCCTAACTCTGCAGTTGCTTAGATACTGTTTCTCTAAATGAGATGACTTCTTCGAGACTCTGAGCTTAACTCCTGGCATAGTGGGGTGGGGGTGAGGAGTGAAAAGACCACGGGGCTGTCTGGGTTCATCCGGGCTTTCCTGGAGGTGGTTTAAGTTGCCCAATTGTCAGAGATGTATGAGAAACATGTCTGCTATCCTCAGATGCAGCACTTGGTCAGAAATGTTGGAAGATGGCAATGAGCAGCCAAGTGGATAGGGAAGCTCTGGATGGCTGGATGATGGCACAGATGAATAAGGAACACCAGTCCTGTGCACCTTGCTTGGGTGAGAAGCAAGGTGATATGGGGGAATAGCGGGAGGCCATTACCAGATGTGAGTATCATAGAGTCTGCAATCAGTGAGAGCAGACCCTGCTGCTAAAGAGGGAGGCAGCAGGAAGGAATAAGGACAGGGACTTGAAGGAGCCTGTAGGGCCAGTAAAATGGGTCAGCATTGAGCTTCACTCAAGCAATGGGAACTCAAGATGAATGCATTCTGTTGGAATGAGGAATGGCAGAGTACAGAACTTGGGCAATGTAAGGAACAGGGCCAGATCTTCTGGGCTTCTATTCAAGTAAAAAGAGAAAAAACAAACAAAAAAAGGTAGGAGAGGAAGAGTCTACATGTGTTTCTTGCCTTGCAATGTCATGGAGTGGCCTGTTCATTTGGAGTTCCACAGTCATCACACGGGGGATTTGGGTGGTCATAGATTTGAGAGCTACCGGTGCCCTTTAGGATTGTCTGGCATCCCTGAATTCCTCAACATCTTCCCTGGTTAACAAGGTAGGAACTGCACTTCAAGATGGGCCATGGTTGGGGCAGAGGATGCTTCCCAACAGAGGACTTGCTAGAACAGGCTGGGCTGTGGTTCTGGGGAGACTCAAGGACCTATGGCATGCTTACTGCTCATCCCAGCTCAAGAAGAAATGGTCTCATCATATTGCTTTGTGTCCCAATTACTGTAGTCTGGAAACATAGTAGAGATGCTTGCCACCAAGCTGACAACTTAAATTTGATCCTTAGGCCCCACGTGGTGAAAGAAGAGAACTGACTCCCACAAGTTGTCCTCTGACCTTCACTCACTTTTACACACACACACACACACACACACACACACACACACACACACACACACAGAGAGAGAGAGAGAGAGAGAGAGAGAGAGAGAGAGAGAGATTAAAAACCAAAAGACCAGGGTGTCCTGGATTGCTAAATATACATAAAGTTAGCAATACAAGTTAGCAAGCAGGACTTCAAAGTTATAGGGAAAGAGAGCAGCCTCCTTTTAGAAGCTGGGGAGGGGAGGTAAGGTGGGGCAGAGAGGAAGGTACCTGCTGTAGGAGATGCAGTTAGTCAGGACAGATGAGGCTGTGCACATGACCTTTAAAGTCTATAATGGTGGCTGAGAGTGTAGGGAGGCAAGGAGACCTGACCAATGCGACTGTGATCAGGGCTGGTACACAGGGCATATAGCTCAGGAAGAGTCTGGACTACAAAAGGCATCCAGGGGCCAAATTAGGCACAGTCCTCAGAAACCACCCGGGGGGCTCCAGACTCAGGAGGAAGGGTACCCCAGATACCCTGAGTAGTGAATGAGGAATCTCCTCTCATTGAAGGATGCCCCAAATCCTTCATTTTCCATGAGTCCTGGTGACAAGAGTCTCCAAGGTGGACAGCACTGACACTGAAGATGAATGCCATAGTCTGTTTGACGCTAAAACAAAACACCACAAGATGAGTGGTTAAAAATAATGAAGTTATTTCTCATGGCCTTGGAGGCTGGGAGGCCCAATTCAGTGTAGGTGATGGCTCCCTTCCTGCCTCATAGGAGGGAGGGAGCACTTCTTTTTTGGGGGGGTGTTGAGACAGGGTTTCTCTGTGTAGCCTTGGAGCCTATCCTGGCACTCACCCTGTAGACCAGGCTGGCCTCAGACTCACAGAGTTCCGCCTGTCTCTGCCTCCCGAGTGCTGGGACTAAAGGTGTGCGCCACCAACGCCTGGCCCGAGGCAGCACTTCTTGATGTGTCTCACAGCCACAAGAGTAAGGGGTTCTTTCCTAAGGATGCAAGTTCCCCAGGTCCTTGTCATCTTCCTAAGGCCCCACCTGACCCCATCTTTCTTTCTGTTTGTATCTGGAGGTGCTCAAGATAGGCAGGTCCCCAATCTCTGAGTAGTAGGCACCTAGCCATGCCCTGCTCTTAAGAGGAGGAATGATTCAAAGTTCTTGGACCTAGTAAGCCTGGGCTCTCTATAAGAAACCCAAGAGGAGATGTGAAGCTGGGCAAGGATGGTGCCCCAAAGGGGAAGGGCATCTACGAGGGAGTTGTCAGCATATACTGGACCAAAGTCTGAAAGATTCTTGGACGGGGCAGGAGCCACCTGTCTGAGCCCTGTGACAATCATCTTTATAACATTAGCAAACTATATATAACCCATCACCTGCTTGTTATGAATAAAGTTTTATTGGAACAGTTAAGTTACACATCATCTATGGCAACTTTTGTACTGTAGAAGCAGAGTCATTTACCATCTAACCCTTTATAATTTTCTAACCCTGTGATTTAACCATTCAGAGGATTCAGTTTCCTTACATATAAAATTTGCCTACAAGGTTAATAAATATAGTATTTATATAACAAACAAACCAAACAGGCCTGGTGATATAGCTCAGTTGGGAGAGCTCATGCCCAGCATGCATGAGGACCATACAACCAGCACTCCATAAATGCCATATGGTGGTGCACACCTATAATCCCAGCACTATGGAGGTACAGGCAGGAAGATCAAAGGTTCAAGGTCATCCTCTGCTATACAGCAAGTTTGCAGCCAGTCTGGAATACACAAGACACTGTCTGAAAAAAGGCCAGACAGACAGAGATGGCACGAAAGTTTCTGCTGAATCTGAGTCTCCTCAGCGACGCTGAGTAAAGAGCGTTTCCCTCCTGGCATGGAGTCTGCCTCATCCAGCTCTGTTCCCACGTCTGGCACTGACAAACTGCACCCACCTGCCCTGCAGACACAACTGCTAAGAGAATTCATAAATATAAACAGAGCAAAGCCATCTGAGCAAGCGCAACCAATACAGGATGGGCGTGTGAGAGCAGGTCTGACTTAGTCAGTTCTTTGTGTTCAACGGGTCTCCCCTTTCTAAAACAAAAGCAGGAGTCTTTGAACAACTGGTTTTCAAAGGACAGTTGTTCTCAATGCCAAGTCCACACTGTTAAGCTTAAGGGGCAAGGATGGAATTATTCCACACCCCTTGCTGACCTGCAATGCTGCCCTGGCTCCAGCAATCCACCTGACAAGAGGAGCCAATCATTTTTCAGGCTAATGTAGTTTCCTAGGCAACCAACAATATAGTCACAGAAACAGACTGTAGATAGTAGAAAGAAACAGAGCTAGGGAGAGGCATTGACCCATAATCTCCTGACTTTGATGTAGTGCTCACCTGCAGAGTCATTCATATTTGATCAATAGCTGAAACCCTATGCTATGAACAACATGGTATCCCCAACCCATGACCCCAGCAGAAAGGGCTGGCATGATCCATTGCATGCTCAGGGGAAGGTCTTGGAATGTTATTGCCTTCAGAATCCCCATAGAGCAAGCCTCCAAGATGGTGGAGGGCCAGAATCCTGTGGATCTGGGCTCTAGGCCACAGAGCTAGTGTGCAGCTATCTAGGAATGATGCCAGAAGAAATGACACCCTCAAGGAGCCTTTGGGACTTAAGCTTACACCCCACTCAAGAGACAACTTTGCAGCTTATTCAGTGTGTGGGGATGGGGTGAGTGGGGGGACTACTAGGTGTGCCCAGTAATAAAGTAAAATCTGCTTTCTGAAACTTAAGACTGTCTGTAGCCCATAATAAGAACACTATCATTTCAAACTTTTACATCTATTTATTTGCATGCAGGAGTGTGTGTGTGTGTGTGTGTGTGTGTGTGTGTGTGTGTGTGTGTGTGTGTGTGTGGTGTGTGTGTGTATGTGTGTTTGTGACATGTGTGGAAGCCAGAGGACAACTTTTTAGAGTCAACTCTCTTCAACATGTAAGCTGTAGGGGTCCAACTCAAGTTGACGGGCTTGGTGGGCAGCATCTTTACTGGCTAAGCCATTCTGCCAGCCCCTAAACCTCTACTTTCTATTTGCTATCAGTTAGTACTGTGGCCTCATTTTCCAGTCTCTCTGGCTCCTTCTCCTTGCCTCTGTGGCTCCTTTGGGGACCACAGTTTGCAGACTGCTTTCTAGAGTCAGCCAGCAGCCTGCCCTGTAAGAGAACCCCTGCCCACTTTGTCTCAGACTGCACTGGCTGCCTTGGTTGATGAGCGGGGAGGGGGTTGGAAGAAGGTGTGGAAGACCCTGGAACTGATGACAAAGTGCTTGCTGCTGCTTCACTTAGAGGAAGCCCCATCCCCAAGGGTTCCCCTTGGAAAGAAGGATGAATATGGGGCTCATCAACAGACCTCGTTCATCTTGGGTGAGAAACAGGTACTTCTGGTGGGATTCTCCCTCTCCTCCCTACCCATTTCCCATTGGGAGTAGTTATTGCTTCCCAATCAGGAAAGGAGCAGCTAAAGCAGTGGCCACTGGTTTCACAAAGACCTGGACAGAGGAGATATGACTGGCTCCAGGCTTCTCACACTCTACCCCAGGCCACATAGGAATCTTTAATAAGCACTGGTTAAAAAGGAGATTGGAATCTGGGTGGAGCCTGAGACTCTGCACCTCTGCCAGAGGTTGACAGTACAATTTTTGTGCCACTGTGAGGTTGCCAAAGTTACCTTAAGCCTTAACTCTGCTTCTCTCCCCTCATCCCGCATGCCTTCAGCTTCCCCAGTGTTTCCTCCTCCTCACCCCACTGCTCTCTGAGACAGACAAACCTTTTGACAGGGTCTACAAAACCATCTACAGACACCCAAACTTGACTCTAAGGGAGAAAGTCCTTCTGTAACTTCCCACTCCTCTTTCAGTTTCACCTTTATGGGTGGCCCCCTATAAATCCAGCTTCCACTTAAAAAGTAGAAATGTTCACTCTAGTCTCCTGCTGTCACGGACTGTGACTGGCAGCAGGTGAGCACACCCTGCACACCTGACAACGTCATCTTACAGTGCAGGTACCACTTTGCCGTGAAGCCTGCTCTGCCTCTGTGGGCATGCATTCTCATATACACTACTATGAAAAAGCCATGCCTGCACAGGGAAGGGCTGCTTTCTCAACATAGTTTTCTTTTCTTTTAACTTCAGGATTGGACAGAGCACATCTGTAGGGGAAACAAGTGTCCCCATTACTCAGAGATGGGCTGCAGAGGTTAGCTATGAGGAAACAACATCCCCCAAACTACTTCCCTCTCTCGGGTTCTCTGTTACAATTACATCGGGAAACAGAGGGTGGGATTTTTTGTGAACGAGAAAATAGACCATCTTAACAACTGTACTCCAAGACATTTGAGAAGTCTCAACTGGTAAAATAACAGAGTAGACCATGGAAACATTGGAGGAGCAGCTTCCCTCCAAAGGTGGCCACTGACCCTCAACTTTTACTCTACTGCCACTATCCCCATGGGACAAACTCTTAAAGACTGTTGTCTAAAAGGACAACATCTACCTAACAGATTCTCTCCAGACTCAGCCTCAGCTTCCAAAACACAAGGCAGTAACTCAACCAGAAAAGAAGTTAGGGACATTAAGGACCAGAGAATTTAATTCCCAATGCCTGAAGAGCACCCAAACCTAGGGTGGCATTATCCTTTCTGATCCCTCCAGTACTCTGGTAGGTGTCAGCTGTGCTACCTACAATGCTGGGGTCAGTCACCGATTTCCAATGCAGAGACTTCAAAAACTGGGGCTGAAATTTTCTTTTCTTGAGTCCCACAAGGCAATGGCATTTTCCATGCACTTAACAACACTGCACCTGAATGGACAGAACAGCACAGCGCAGGGTTCGTACCATAAAACTCTCAAACACAATACACCTCTCCACTGTAAGATACTGCATTCTTGAGTTACAGGATAAAGACAAAAACGATGGCTAGACACCTGCTCTTCAGAATGACTAGCTGTTCAAAAGCCAGAGCCTGGAAAACCACGCGGTTCGGCTCAGCATTACATCACCACATGGGTCCTGCTTCTCACTGAAGACCAGTGAAGGGTGGAATCCCCCCACTCACCTCCCCTGAGGCTCAAACCCTACTCCACAACGCAGACCAGTCCCTGCTATCTTTTAATCTACATACCAAATACTCATAAGAACCCACAGTGCCACCCCCACTCCTCAAGCCTCCAGAAATAGTCTCCTTTTTGGAAAAGAGGAACAGACTGCCGAGTGGGGGCCCACTTTGGACAGCAGCCTTACTTGTGGAATTGTAACCTGGCAGGCAGACCTCCAAACAAGCCTGGGTTCATAATGGAGTCTACCATAACAGAAACAGCAACTGTAATAGACGCACATCGGGATAAAGGCCATTTCTGAGCACATTAGCATTGTGGTTTAGAGCAAAGATCGGATTCCTGGATCGATGCATAGTCAGGCACTGCCTCCACCAATGACAAGGCTGTTTGGTTGTCTTTACTAATAATAGCAAGTGGCCTTGTCCTCAGTGTTAGCAGGAGAGGAGTATAGGGTGATGCCTGGACTAGGCTGGCTGCACACGCACTCTGAGCACCATGCCATCTGTCTTGCCTTGTCAATACCTAACCCAGTACTGTTTCCAGGGTAGGAAGATGCCAACATACACAATACTCCGCCTAGGAGGAGGCCCTCTCTCCTTGATGCCTCCGGTTCCCTAGCAGGAAATACCAGTGTGGGAGGGGGGAGCAGAGGAAAAGATGCTGATAGCGCAGAAGCCCCCACCATGCACCCTGCTGCTGAACAACCAAAACCGAATTCCAGAGGGCTATTTCTGCTTCAGACAGCATCCTGGAGCGACAAGACGCTCAGTCCAGCTAGGACACAAAACACTACAAGCAGTCACCACCAGGTAAAGCCTTGCAAGGCTTCCCAGGCCAGCCTAGGCTTCACGCTGCACCGCATGGGGGAGAGAAGCACTAACAAAGCCGGGCAGCTTCTCCTCCCCTCCGGGGGCTCTGGGAGGCAGAGCACTGCACTTACATGGCCTCAGAAACCTCCAGGTTCAGGTCACTGGCTGGGATTGCCTGCAGGGACTGCGACCCTCCCATCCTCGCTGAGCCCTGGCGTGCAGGCTAGCCGCGAGCAGGGCCAGCGTCCTGGTGCGGTTCCTCCAGCCCGGGGCGGGCCGGCGGGCGGCCGGGGCTGCTGCACTGCAGATGGGAGCAGCTGCTGGCATCCGTGGTGGTGGCGGCGGGACTGGGAGCTGCGGCTCGAGGCCGGAGCCGGCCCAGGGGGCGAGCACCGAGGAACTGTGCACGCGCAAGTGCAGCTGGCGGGCGCGCGCCTAGGTGTGCGCGTGAGCGTGGCCGGTGCGCGTGGAACTGCCTGAGAGGAGGCAGTATGCGTCCCAGTACTGCTGTGGTCGGAAAGGATCTTCTCTTAAAGCCCCCAGCTCAGCCTGTGTGTGAGGACTTGATGATGTCACCACCACCAAGTGGCCAGACGCCTGCATCTTCACAAAGCTCTAACATTGGCTCCGGAAACCACTGGGAGGAGGCGAAGACCCCTCCCTCTGCTCACCGAGTAGCAGCCTCCCAGACTAGCCCAGACCTCCCGCTAGTGTAGTGTGTCTTTTGAGATGTAAATGCACTGTTCATAGGCAACTTGAGGCCCCTTAGAGGGCGGGGCAAGGTGGTCTAGTAATAGACAGAGTCGGGGGCAGGTCCCTTCTAGCTCCCTCCCCCAGATTGGAGGAGGGCTGCAGGAACCAGTAAAACAAGCTACAGTGGAAATTGAGGAACCGCACACCTAAACCTTTTTCAGATACTACAGCTGGAGAAGAACCAAGCCTGGCTCCCAGCTCACCAAGGCCAGGCCTCCATGGATACCTTAGCTTGACAAAGTCTGCAGAGGTTGAGGCACGCTGGAGAGAAAAGGGCATAGGACCACCTTCCCGGATCGGGTCTGCAGTCTGGTCTTTGGCCACCAGAAGAATTTTCTACAAAGACAAGCCCTATGCCATGCAGACTGTGCTCATGAGTTAGGCCCCTCATATAACAAGAATATACAGGGGAAAGGTAGCTGTGAGGGACATATAAAGGGTCATCTCTGATCTGAAACACAGGCTGGCTTAGATGCTGGGGACACCCAGTGCCAGACCCCATTTCCCTGTTGGGAAGCACTCAGGTGTGTGCCTCTAGCTCTGAATGTTCCACAGTTGAACTCTGGGCCTTCTCACTGGAGGCTACTTGAAAAGCATTCTCTGTTCCTGTAAGTACACCGGTGGTTTGGGGACCACCCTGTCTGTTTCACATGACACCCTGTCTGCCTCACATTCCGGCTTTCTAAGTCCTGAACATTTACAACTGAATTCAAACACATCTACCTATGGGAAAATGGAAAGACTCATCTAAATTTTCCTACAATTCCTCTACCTATAAAGCAGTTAGCTCATAAGCATGTACAATATGACCCAAAATAATAAGATGAAAGTAAACCCGATCAACACACACAACAAAATCAAAACAAACTTACTCAACACATTTTAAGATTCCCTCTAATATACTGGCTGTTTTCTAAACTCGTGGCTAAAGATGGCTTGCACAGGTCAGCACATACAGAGTTTGCTGCTTGCTACAAGCTCCAGAGCTTGAGGCCAGCTGAATTTCCTGGGTTCATATTTCTTCTCCATGTCAAAACACTATACCATCAAATTTGCTTCCAGGAATCAGTGACATGAAATCTCCAGGAAACACTGAGGTTTCTTTCTGTATTTAAATGAAAATAGCAAACATTGATGCCAGTCTTGTGCTGTCAGCAGGGCAGCACCTCCCAGGGAGGCAATCACTCAATGTCAATATAAGTGTCATCTGGTGGCAAGGATCCTGAAACTTATTTATCCAATCATATTCACGGGGAGGGGGAAGGGGTTATTTATTGAGAGGGAGGGGGAGAGGGAGCAGGAGACAGAGAGATCGAGAGAGATCTTTTTGGTTCTATCTACAGTTGGGGATCCAAAAGAACCTTACAGTGTACAAGATATATATATATATATATATATATATATATATATCTTGTGTGTATGTGTGCATGCATGCCCCCAAACCACGGTAGAAACAGAGAGCAATGGGCACTTTTAAAGTTAATGACACCTAAACTTTGCTGTGTGATTCTCTATTGAAGAGCCACTCCATACCCATAGTTAATCTCTGATGCTGACCATGTCCAAAATTTGGACCAAGCTTGATTCTTTGGTAATTTAGCCCACAGAAAATTCAAAGCTAAGATATAAAGGAAGGAAAAGGTTGTGCAACGGCCTGCAAGTATCTCCTGAAATTCATGTGGAAGCCCTAATTCCTGATGTACTGAAATTCAGAGGAAGAGCCTATGGCAGATGATGAGGGTTAGATAACATCATTCCAGGTCCCCCTCATAATGGGATTAGTGCCCTTATAAAAAGGAAAAGAGTCATGTAATCTCCTACGCCCCCTTGAAAATATTGCAAGATGACTATCTGTAAGCCAGACAAAGCCTCAAAGAGTTTGTTCATGTGCACACCCTGATCTGGGACGCCTAGCCCCTGGACTATGAGGAAAAAGATGGTAGCTTTGAGTCTATGCTGCTTTTGTTACAGCAGCCCAAGCTGACATGCTGCTTAAGATACACTGATAGGACCAAGAATAGGTAACGAAAAGGGCAATGACAGAAAGCCTGGATTCATGCCAAGGAAACTCCAAACATCAGCAGTCTAGGATGACTGGACATTGGTATCCAGAGGCCCTGAAGACACACAGGCTGTACCCAGGTCCAGTTGCCTCAATGCCTGTGACTCCATACCCCACTCCTGTTTCCTTTCTTACCTCCCTCATCTTCCCCAAATCATACAAGGTCAAATCACAGATCTGTATATATTTGCTTGATAGGAAATTCACCAAGATTCACCAAGAAGCATTAAAATGGCACAGAAGCCATCACAATCACTTGTTCCCTCACTTATCAATTTATCAAACATGTATTAAAGCCCTTGCTAAGTCCTGACCTATGCATGGTGACGCAGATAACTTTTTCTCATGTTACTAAGTGGCAGCAAGCCTGACAAAGCCCTGTAAGCACAAGATGAACCATGCAATCCAGGTTCCACATTCCACAGAGGAACAAGGGTCTGGAACCCAGTTAAGGACTAGAGAAATGGTTTGGTGGTCCTTTTACTTATGCAGAACACTGGGGTTTGGTTCCCAGCATCCACATGGCAGCTCACAACCATCGATAACTTCAGTTCCAGGGAATCTGGTGCTCTCTACTGGCTTCTTTGGGTTCCTGCATACATGTGGTGCACATAGACTCAGGCAGACTCTCTCTCTCTCTCTCTCTCTCTCTCTCTCTCTCTCTCTCTCACACACACACACACACACCACACACACACACTATAAAATATATATATAAAATATATATATATATATATTTGTTTGTTAGGACAGGGTTTCTCTGTGTAGCCCCTGGCTGTCATGGAATTTACTTTGTAGACCAGGCTGGCCTCAAATTCAGAGATCCACCTGCCTCTGCCTCCCAAATGCTGGGATTAAAGGTGTGTACCAACATGCCTGAAATAAATATTTTTGGGGGGATTTTTTTTTTTTATGATAGCTAAGCCAGGCGTGGTAGCTAGTTCCTATCATCACTGCACTCAGGTATGGTAGGTGTGAGAATCAGGAATTCAACATTATCTTCATCCACACATCAAGTTCAAGGCCAATCCAGACTACGTAAGACCCTGTCTCAGACATTTGTTGTTGTTGTTTTGTTGTTGTTGTTTTTAAAGAAAGTTTGAAGAACCTCTGACACTCCAAGAAATAAACCTAAGTGTCCTGCCCTGGTTTCAGATTTCAGGTAAGACTACAGCTGCCATAACAGCATTCCTTACCCAGCAATGCTGTAGAACCCTGAGCCAGCCACTAATTATTCAAGCACATGGAAAAGGAAAGTAGGTCAGATCACAGAACAGCCCAGGAGAGAATGCTGGGGATGTAAATACAGATAAAGAACAAGCAGGCTAAGCAGGGTTCTGTTTCTTTTAGTCCAGCCTGCAACATCCAACAGACGAGCCAAATGGTGAGCTCCTGGTTCATTAAGTCTCAGCCTCAATATAAAAGGTGGAGGAGAGTAACTGGGGAAGACACTCAAGACCAGCCTCGGACCCACCCCAAGGCTGGGTGCACCAGCATGCACATGTGCCCACAAACATGCATGCACATCACACACGGAGACATATGCAGTAAATAAATAAAAGCCTTAAATAGTAACCAAAAAAATCATTCCATGGGTGAACATCTCTTCTTGTTATTGACATTCCTGACAGACTTGCTCCTAAGTCCTCTGCCAGGGGACCAAATGGAAGATGACGTCTACAATAGTCTCTCACCAACCCAGTATTCAGCAGGCACACCAAGAGCTACTGAGCTGTCCCCTGGAAACCAACATCAGAAAACTAGGAAGTTTCCCATGGAGCTGCTAGGTTTCTTAAGTCTCCTTGCTCCATCCCATACAGAGAGCCCCACCTGCCATGTCTCCATGGCAACAAGATGTGATATTTGACTAGTTGCCCCATCATGTCTCCATGGCAACAAGGTTACATACAGGAAAGCAAAGGGCACCACCAGGACCACATTTTTTTGTCTGCAAAGCCCCTAATAAACATGATCACTTCTCAACTACTCAGTCTTTCCAGTTAGCCTCTTGATGACTATCAGGGAGATGCCACTGACCACAAGGCAGAGCCACAGCCTGGCACAAGAGATGTGATGTCATGAAGTACATGAAAGAAATCCTGGCAAAAGATTCAAAGACTACTACTACTGTCCCTCGGAAACAGTAACTGGTACAAGCAGGCCTGAATGTGAAGAGGGGAACCTGGCTAGGGTGATGACCAAAGGAGACTCCAGAGAGAAGACAGAAACATGGAAGAACCAAGAGACTTTCAGGAAACTGTCTATGGAAAAGTACCTACATGTGCAGCAAAAGTCAGGATAAAGTAAGGGATATGCAAGCTCCAAAACCAGCAGAAAAATGTGATCCAAACTCCTCAACCACTGTAAGCACTAATAGACCAACTCTATCAAAATCTACAGCAGTGGTTCTCAACCTGTGGGTCACGACCCCATAGGGGTTGCATACCACATATCCTGGGTATCAGATGCTTACATTACGATTCATAACAGTAGCAAAATTAAAGTTAGGAAGTATCAACAAAATAGTTTTATGGTTGGAGGTCACCACGACATGACACGAGGAACTGTATCAAAGGGTCAAGGTGCTAGGGAGAGTGAGGAGCCCTACTCTACTGCTTGTTAAACCGAGTGGCTGCCGTTCCTTTCATTTCTTTTTTTCACAGTAAAGTTTCAAACATTTCCCCAACCACTGAGGGTAAAATTCAGATTCCTTCATGGGATTCATTCTAAACAGCTTCTCTCAGAACTAACCCTTCTTAGAACTAACTTTACAGATCTGATCATAAATAAAAACAAACACGGTGACCCAAGATAGGCTTTTGACTCAGGAAAAACCCACCCTCCAAAGCCTGCTTTCCTATTTTTAAAATAAAATCAAGTTTCTTTCTATGCCAATGGACTCACCTGGGCCAGGTGATTGCTTCTGTCTAGGATCAAAAACGCAACCAGTGCTGGCCATCTTTCTCTTTGGTAGTCTTTCACAGAAAGAAGGGGAAATTTCATGTGCTCTCTAAGGCCTGGGTTCTTAGAGTTTTAACGTCTGCTTTGACTGTTGCTGTGTGGGTCCCCTGAGTTCCTCTGCACTGATCCCTCCTGGTCTTGGAGGCTACTTTGTACTAGGAATAAAGGGCCTTTTAAGGAAAAGACTAGGGTGTAAACAGAGATGAGAATGGATACTGCCAGAATGGATGCAAGGCTGGTTTCCCCAGTCAGACTGGAAAAACGGGCTAAGCATGGTCACCTGCCCATCCCAGGATAGGGAATCCTTAGGGGCTGCAGGGAAGCCACTCAGGATAGAAAGGTAAACAGCAAATCCAGAAGCCCTAAGCTTCCAATGAGAGCAAAGAGGTGGCAGCCTGTTCACTCTAGATTCCTTTTCAAGCTTCACCAGTTATCAACACAGCCTGGCACATCCCCACCCCACTCCCCCTCCACAACCTTGTGAGCAGTGCAGCAGAAACCAGGCAAAGCAACTCAGAACTGCTGACTCAAGGCTCCTTGAAGAAGCAGAAACCCAGAGCACTGAGCCAGAAATAGCCATGAGAATCTACTGAGAGCATGTCTGTGGGCAGAATGAGTGAGTGAGTGAGTGAGTGTGTGTGTGTGTCCGTATGCATGTGCCTGGTGTGTGTGTGTGTGTGTGTGTGTGTGTGTGTGTGTGTGTGTGTATGTGTTACCAAGCCCTAAAAATATCACCTTCTCTCCATAAAACTCCCAGAAGCTCAATCTGTAACTCTCTCCATAGCCCACATCCTCATAGCTAGCTGCACTAATGCACAGCTGTCTGGAGAGGCAAGCGGTTTTGACCTCTCAGATACTTAGCTCTTTAGGGATTGATTTGTGCACATTAAGACAACTGTCCTGTGATCTCAGACTGACCTGAGTCCTGTCCTATCTTGCTGACCTTATAGAGATGTTGGGAGAGACCCCAGGGCACAGACATGACCAGGCTAACTGATGGCTTGCAGAGTCTCAGAGAATGCAGGGTCACCACTACTGCTCCAGGCTGGATTCAGGCTTGGCCAGAGGAGACACTCTACAGACGTAAGAGTGAAAGAACATGGATGAAGAAACAAGCCACAAGGCAGAATTAGACTCTCTCTAGCACATGGTTACCACGGCAGCTCAGGCTGCCACTGTCTCCTGCCTGGACGATGATGACAACCACATGATCCTCAGACCTCTGGCCTCTTCTTTCCATCCAACCCTCCCCTCCTCCCAGAAATCACCCCAAATCAAATTCCATCCCAACTCTTCCTTGCTTGAAGAGAATAGATGGGTTTCCTTTCTCAGCACTCGGTCCCAGTGACCCCCAGGCCCAGATGCAAGCCTCCTACTATTCTGGACTAACCTGCAACTGTGGCTTAGGTACCCTCATTCAAGCAACCCTCTCTGGCTTCTCCCTGATTGCTGCCTGGGTCTGCAGGCTGCTCTACACCCCCAGTAATGGCACAGGCTTGCCCTTTTTGACTCTTTGCCCTCACCAAGAACCTATTCACACTGCAAATCTCTCTGAGCTATTTGGTCCATATATATTCCCTTATCACATTAACCCACATAGAGGTTACTTCTATCCTCATTTAAAAGATAGGTAAACTAAGGCTCAGTGGTCAGGTTACTTGTCCAATGTCACATTGATCAGAAATAGGTCAAGGGACATGTCTCTCTAGCTTTATACTCCTTCCCTATACCACATCACAGACTTGTTACTGGCCTGGCAAAAATGAAAATATTCTAAAGAGACACATTTGTCAATCTGTCAGACTACTGAAACAAAGGACCCCAAATAAATGGGACTTTCCCCAGGAATCTCATGCTGAAAGAAAGGTTGCCAGAGGAGGAAGAACTTGCCTCCAAGAAAGAGATTTTACACAGTTCTATCAACTTGTCACACTACCATATAAGATGAGACTGAAGCCCAGACAGTGATAGGTCAGCGTTGGGTGGGACCACACCTTGTCTGGGACTGCTTAGACGTTTATGTCTTTGGTCTTCTATTTAAGCTTCAATCTCATTCCAGGACCCCAAAGACAGACTTGGGACAGGGTAGAAAGGCTCAACGGGTCTCTTGTCTCTCTTCCCAATGTGGCTACACTGAATAAATCTCCTTTCTTTCTGCTTTCTACTTTTAATTTGTCTCTTTTACTGGACTTATTGAGGACAGGTAGCTGGACCTGGCTTCCTAGCTTGAGGCACAAGTTGTGACCTCCAAGTTTGACACCGGAGTGTGGGACAGAATCAAGTAGGTTATAGCTGCTAAATCAATGGGTAGGTTGATCTGTGGGTGGATGGATGGGTGGATGAACAGATGGATGTGGGGGCAGATGGATTGATGGAGGGATACGTGAGTGGGTGGATGGGTGGTGGAATGGGTAGCTGAGTCAGTAGAAAGATAAGTGGTTGGGTCAGTGGAAGGATAAAAGGGTGGAGTGGTAGACTGATAGAGGGGTATATAAATGGAGTGATACATGGATGGGTGGGTAGGCACATATGTAGATGGATGAGTTAGTGGGTCCAAGGATAGAAGGATGAAGCAGTAGATGGATGGAAGCATGAATGGATACGAGGTAATGGTGTGAAGAAAGTGGAAACTGAATTAGAGGTGCGACCTTTGGGAGGTACTTAGGTTCAGATAATAGTGCAGAGAGCCCTCTGAGTAAGTCTTGGTAGTTTTATAAGAGGGACAGAGCAGACAAACAGGTTCCATGTCTCTTGCATTCGATGCTCTGTGGTGAAGCAGCAAGGGGTGGGGTGGGAGATGCGATTTTCCAGAACCCCTGCCTTGCTATTTGGACATTCAACCTCCAAAATGGTTGAGGAAATACATATCCCCTCTTCATACAGTTACCCTGCCTTGTGCATTTCATTATAGTAACAACCAACAACAAAACCTGATCAAGACTCTGCCTACAAAACTGAATTGCTGAGGTGGGAAGCTGGTGAAGGGGCCAAGTGTGAGCTACGCGGTCAGTGGTACCAATGAGCTCCAGTCTCAGCTTGGGAGGGAAGCAAAGAAGTCCCTGCTCTCTTCTTGCCCCAGAAAAGCTCTTGGGTCTTGGAGGAGCTTTGGTAGAGGGATGGAAGTTATTTATTTGGGCAACGCGGGAACAGTTTATCAGAAAGCTTGGCAAGCCCACAGGCTGTGGTTCAGAGCAGTGTCTCCCATTCACATGGCTCTCTGGGCCTCCTGCATCGACACGGAGGCTCCCCAAGAGAGCTGAATTGCCTCCCCAAACTGCTATCTCTGGGCCCATTCAGATAGGTAGTCCTAGGCTTAGGTTTCCAAGACACCAATTCCTCAGAGATAGGTGTTCCCAGAAGGGGCAGTGAGAGGTCAGGTCTGAGGTTAGGGGTGATGCTCAGTTGGGCCTATGTGCCAGCACACCAAGCTCTTGGCCTCAAGTTCTGCAAGGCTGGCTCAGGCTGCATTAGCCTAAGTGAGGACTTCCAGCTTGCACTTCTGAAGATTCTGATGATCAGGCTCCCCACCTAGCCTTAGGCTCTCCTGGCTCTCCCAACAGCACTGGAAGGTCAGGGAAAGGCCTCAAGAGGGCCATGCTGGAGGAGACAGGAGTGTGGCCAGAAGTGTGACCCATCATCTCTTTCCCAGGAGAAGCTTGTGGCTTTAGCAGGGTTTCCTCAGCAGAACGTCAAGTCCTCTCGAAATGGCTTTCCCTTCCTCTCTCTTCAAGGCGCATCTGTTCTCCACAAACATGCAGCCAAATGATTACCAGTGGGCACAAAGGAGAAGGGAAGCTCCTGCAGAAAAGCCTTCAGCCTGGAGTGTGGAGTTGTGACAGCATGCCCCCAGAAGCAGGAGGCTGCAGGAGGTGCCCAGCAGCCTTGCAAGAACAGAGCATCCACAGAGCTAATGAGGTATACCTTTTCCTGGACACCAGGTCCCACCACCCGCTTTCCCCCTAACATGTAGAACAAAGCCACAGATGTGGGGCCTGCGGCTGCCTGTGCATCATGAAAACACAGGAGGCAGCTGGCTCTAGCAGAAGAAGCTACATGGAAAATGGGAATGGAGCAGGGATACAACCCCCGCCCCATGGCCAAGGGAACCTCAGCCTCTGGCCAAGCTGGTGAATCAAGATTTCCATTTTAGTGAAATGAACTGCTAATTTGTGTATTGTTAAAACCAGAGTTGACCCATCAAGAAATCCATCAGATGCAGAAAGACATGGACCCCTGAATCCAGGCCCTGGCCTTGTGACTAGCAACGTGGAGACAGGAGAGATGGAGGGCACACTTACAAGGGAGATGGGAGCACAGCTGACCCATGTCTTATGCAGCTGAGCCAGGGTGTGGAGCCTCAGGGCACATCAGCCATCAATCCTCGAGTGTCTGCTGCCCTGACAGGCAGCTACCAGGGCCTTTTAAAAATGCAAATATGATCACATCACTGTCCTGCTCAGGGGCTTCTGGACACACTTAAAAGAAAGCAAGGAAGCCCAGGGCTAAAGCTGTGTGTAACACAATATAGCAGTCTTGGATTAGAGCCCGAAGTATAAAATAAATACCCACGAGTCCACACTGACATAAATTAGTGATTGAATACATTAGGAAATGGGGGAGAAGAGACTAGCCTCCCGTACAATAGGATTATAAATAACTTATGTAGCCCCCCCCCCCAACAGAAGGGAGAATAGCTCCCTTCACAGCTGTGGGAGCAGCACACAATGACTTCTTCCCAGAAGCTATAGGATAGGTGAGGGAAGCCATTCAGCCAAGTACAAGTCAACACCAACAGTCACCAGCTATACTGACACTGGGACCCTCTATTTTATGAAAATACCATTAGGCCAGAGAGTTGGCTCAACAGGCAAATGTGCCTACCACATAAACCCAGTGACTGACTTTAATCCCGGATCCTAGGTAAAGGTAGAAAGAGAAAACCAGTGTCACAAAGCTGTCCTCTGACTTTCAAGTAAACACTGTGGCACAGTTTTATTTTATAAAAATAAAAACAAGGGGCTGGAGAGTTATCTCAGCGGTTAAGAGCACTGGCTGCTCTTCCAGAGGTCCTGAGTTCAATTCCCAGCAACCACATGGTAGCTCACAACCATCTACTATAATGAGATCTGGTGCCCTCTTCTGGCACGCAGGCACACATGCAGGCAGAACAATGTATACATAATAAATAAATCATTAAAACAAAAAGTTTATTTTTATTTAGTGTTTGTGAGTGTTTTGCTGGCATGTAAATGTTGTGCATGCAATGCCAACAAAGGCCAGAGGAGGGTGGTGGGTGTCTTGGAACTGGAGTTACAGACAGTTACAGGCCAGTATGTGGGCAGTGGGAACCGAACTGGGGAACTCTGTAGAAGCAGCCAGCGCTCTTAACTGCTCAGCTGTCTCTCCAGCCTCAGTTCAAATAAAATAAAATAAAATGATACTTCAACTCCTTCATCTTCTTCCTCCAAAACTCATGGCTACAGTCTAAGCATAAGAAAGATATCAGCCAAGTTCCAGCCAATGGCAGAAGTACTCAAACTCTCAAAGTCACCAAATAAGACAGGCCTGCAAATTGCCACATCTTAGGGCACCCAGGGAAACTGAAGGAAACAGTGTCTTGAGTGATATCTGGGACCAAGAAAGGGCACTGAAGAAAAACTACAGAACTCTGAATAACAAAGCCCTCACTCAGCTAATAAGAATGTTTCAATATGGGGTCAGCGACTGTGCCACATTAACATGCTACTGTTGGAATGTCAGCAGAGGGAACTATGGAGCAGGGTTAGATAAAATGAAAGGCTCTTTTTATCTTCTCCATTTTTCTGTAAATCAAAACTGTACTAAAAATAAAATACAATAAAACTCTCATTACCAAAGGAAACAGAGGGAAAGACTCCAGTTACGGCCTGTGGTGATATCCACCTGGCTCTGCCTGCTGAGCCACAATGCACCCTCCAATCCCCCAGAGGCTGCAGGCTCCAGCTTCTACAGACCTTCAGTTCGGCTCCCTTTTCCTGCCTTCTTCGCCCCCAGAGTCACACATGCAATACTCCCTAGGCAATATCTATTCCTTCCCCAGTGTCCACAGCCCACACAGAATTAAATCTCCCAAGCCTTCATGTCTCACAAGGACATCTTAATCTAATGGCGCACTCTACGTCTCCAGAGGCCTCAAGGTTCCACAAGGGCCAGGCAGCGTGTGTCTTCTAGACCTGCGTCCTGTTTCTGGCATGGTGCCTGGCCAGAGTCCATCTAGTTCATGCCGCTGGCACTCAGATGCATAAATGAAGAGGACATAAAAAGTGCTGGAATGGAAATTCCAGAAAATAATCACTCTGAGGCACAGCAAGCATAGTCACCTTGCTCATAGTGACTTGGTGAGAGGCTTAGGAGCCTGGTATGTGGAAAAGTAGGTAGCTCCCACAGATATCTACTGGACCCAGGAAGCAGAAGGCAAGCTCTATGCCCCTCAGACTGTCTGTATCAGAGAGTAGTCACCCTAGGGTAAACTTGACATAATCATATAACCATCACCACAATCGAGACGCAGGGCAAGATCTTCCGTCTCCGGCCCTGCAATATCCTTTCCATTCCTCCCACCGTCTCCTGCAAGTGGAAACCTGCAGAGGGAATATCCTCACTCAGAGGCTCTTGGGAGTCCTTGCCTTACACACTGTGTCTGCTGCTACAGAAGAACTAGCTGCTTCGGGAAGTCAAGCTTCAAGCCAAGCAATTACAGACATGGTGTCAGTCAGTGCCTTGTAGGCGCCATCCTAAACACAGCTCACCACAGGGCAGGGGAAGAGACCACCAGCCCTGCTCCTCAGGCAGTTACTGCAGGGGAGGTTCCTGCAGATTACCTGCTTATGTTCTTGACCAGGTGCTGGCAGGAGGCCGTGGGAGCTTTTACTCCATGGCTAGCTGTGGCGGAAGACAAGACTGCATGTTCTGAGGCCGGAGGAGCAAACTTGCATGGGCAGCAGATGGGGAGGCACAGGGGACACAATGGGAGAATTATTCCAAATGGAACTCGGCTCATTAATGGCACATTCATCAGTCCCTTCTCACCCCACCCAACCCACCCACATTTGTGGAGTGAACTATTTAAAGATGTAGTACACTGTTTCCTGGGCTCTCCCAACCCCCACATATACATGGTGGGGACCACAATCTCTGGTGCCAAGTTCCTCCCTCATTTGCTTCCAGAGAAACTGGGGATTCATTAACAGCTCAAGTGTTGGGGAGCCTGGGTGTTTTCTTGTCTGAGGTTTGCTTGAGGATTTTTAGATAGAGGCATTCTAATATAAGGTGCATGCAATGACATCTTGAGTTGCAAAATTTCAAGAGAGAGAAATATATAGGTGGAAAAGCTGTTGGGTCACTCAGTAACCTGTGTGTGGGACTAAGTGACACCCCTGTGTAGGGCCCAGGATTCTGAAGGCAAGTAGTCTTCGTGTGGTAGATGTCGCCCCCTCCTGGACATCCAGGAAAATGGCCAGTGTGCAGGGACCTCGCAGGAAACACAAGCCCAAAACCAAAAGGCACAGGCTTGGAGCCTAAGAGATTCTAAATATTCCCTTTGGAAAAAGGCATGGCATCTACAGCCTGGGAACTAGTGTTCAAATCAAAGGACCCTCCAACCTCTGCAGCTAGCCACACTGATGTCAGTGGGGAGCTGGTCAGCTGAGAGCCTCTCAGAGCCACGCTGGAGTTCATGACTCAGAGGCATGGACTGAGACACAGGCTGCAGTGGCAGCTGAGGTTTGAGGGTTCGCAGTCTATGGTGCAGGACCCCTTCTTCTTTTAAGGGCAAATAGCCATAGGAGCATAGGTTTCTGAGTCAGTATGCCCTGCTCAATGCCAGTCTCGCAGGCTCTGTCTCCAGATGAGACCTGGTCCCAGAAGACGGCAGCTGCTGCATTAGGTGCCCAACCCCCAGGCTTACTCCTACTTAAAGCCCTGTGGAGATTTAGCAGGCTCCACAGAAGTAACCCCAGCTTTGCCCCTCCCTCCTTTCATGGCTCTGCCCACCCTCTTTTGTTCCCATAACAGGCCTAATTCCTGAGCTGACTGCTCCTTCCTTGGAAGGCCAGCAACACCTCATCCTCCAGTAACTAGCCCACTTCCTAACAGGCTCATATAAGCACCTCCATGCCTTACTGTGGCTGCACTTGTCCTGTCTCTCTACCCTAGGGAGATGGGCCATGAGCACCAGGAGTAAAATCAGCAGTGTTAACTAAAGATCCCAGAAAAAAAGCCCAATACACAGAGTCTACAAGACTGATTAGAACTTCGGTAATTATGGAGAGTTAGAATATTTCAGGTCCAGAACCAAATTAACTTGCGCTACCCACCTCTGTGTGTGACTTAGCATCCTTAAGACTGTGAGGAAAATAAATCTTGTTGGAATGTACAAACAGGTCCCCAGCTTCCTTCCATTGAGGCCTATAACAGATTTCCCTAACAATATATTAGAAAAAGTCTTGATTTATGACTTTCTTTGTTCTGTTACTATAGAAACATCATGAGACTATATCCATGTTGAAATATAGAATTTCAACATATGAAAATCCATCAATGTAATCCACCATATAAGCAGACTGAGGAAAAAAAAAAAAAACACATGATCATCTCACTAGATGCCAAAAAAAGCCTTTGACAAAATCCAACACCCCTTCATGATAAAGGTCTTGGAGAAATCAGGGATAACAGGAACATACCTCAAGATAATAAAAGCAATATACAGCAAGCTGACAGCCAACATCAAATTAAATGGAGAGAAACTCAATGCAAATCCTCTAAAGTCAGGGACAAGACAAGGCTGTCCACTCTCTCCTTACCTCTTCAATATTGTCCTTGAAGTTCTAGCTAGAACAATAAGGCAACAAACAAAAGATCAAGGGAATACAAATAGGAAAGGAAGAAGTCAAACTCTCACTATTTGCAGATGATATGATAGTCTACATAAGTGACCCGAAAAACTCTACCAGGGAACTCCAACAGCTGATAAACACCTTCAGCAAAGTGGCAGGATACAAGATTAACTCAAAAAAATCTGTAGCCCTACTATACACCGATGACACATTGGTAGAGAAAGAAATCAGAGTAACATCACCCTTTACAATTGCCACAAACAACATAAAATACCTTGGAGTAACACTAACTAAAAAAGTGAAAGACCTGTACCATAAGAATTTTGAGTCTCTAAAGAAAGAAATTAAAGAAGATACCAGAAAATGGAAAGATCTCCCATGCTCTTGGATAGGTAGGATCAACATAGTAAAAATGGCAATCTTGCCAAAAGCAATCTACAGATTCAATGCAATCCCCATCAAAATCCCAACACAATTCTTCACAAATTCTTGAAAGAACAATTTTCAACTTTATATGGAGAAACAAAAGACCCAGGATAGCCAAAACAACCCTGTACAATAAAAGAACTTCTGGAGGCATCACCATCCCTGACTTCAAGCTCTATTACAGAGCTATAGTCCTGAAAACAGCTTGGTATTGGCACAAAAATAGACAGGTAGACCAATGGAATAGAGTTGAAAACCCTGATATTAACCCACACACCTAGAACACCTGATTTTTGACAAACAATCCAAATTTATACAATGGAACAAAGAGAACATCTTCAACAAATGGTGCTGGCATAACTGGATGCAGACATGTAGAAGACTACAGATAGACCCAAGCCTATCGCCATGCACAAAGCTTAAGTCAAAATGGATCAAAGACCTCAACATAAACCCAGCCACACTGAACCTACTAGAAGATAAAGTGGGAAATACCCTTGAATTAATTGGTACAGGAGACCACTTCCTGAACATTACACCAGTAGCACAGACACTGAGATCAACAATTGATAAATGGGACCTCCTAAAACTGAGAAGCTTCTGTAAGGCAAAGGACACAGTCAGCAAGAGAAAACAGCAGCCCACAGACTGGGAAAAGATATTCACCAACCCCACATCTGACAGAGGGCTGATCCCAAAATATACAAAGAACTCAAGAAGCTAGTCTCCAAAACAACAAACAATTAAAAAGTGGGGTACAGAACTAAATAGACGATTCTCATTAGAGGAATCTAAATTGGCTGAAAGACACATAAGAAAGTGTTCAGCATCCTTAGCCATCAGGGAAATGCAAATCAAAACAACTCTGAGATACCATCTTACTACTGTCACAATCGCCAAAATCAAAAACACCAATGACAGTTTATGCTGGAGAGGATGTGGAGAAAGGGGAACACTTCTCCACTGCTGGTGGGAGTGCCAACTCGTACAGCCCCTTTGGAAATCAGTATGGTGACTCCTCAAGAAAATGAGAATCAGTCTACCTCAAGATCCAGCAATTCCACTCTTAGGCATATACCCAAAAGAAGCACATTCATACAACAAAGACATCTGTTCAACGATGTTCATAGCAGCACTACTTGTAATAGCCAGAAATGGGAGCGGCCTAGATGACTCTCAACTGAAGAATGGATGGAGAAAATGTGGTACATTTACACAATGGAGTACTACTCAGCAATGGAATCTTGAAATTTGCAGGCAAATGGATGGAACTCGGAGAAACCATTCTGAGCGAGGTAACCAAATCACAAAAAGATAAACACGATATGTACTCACTCATATGTGGATTTTAGACATAGAGTAAAGGATTACCAGACTACAATCCACACTGCCGGAGAAGCTAGTAAACAAGGAGGACCCTAAGAGAGACATACATGGTCACCTGGAGAAGGGGAAAGGGTCAAGAGCCCCTGAGCAAATTGAGAGCATGGGAAGAGGGGGAGGAAGCTAGGAGAATGAGAAGGGAAGAAGAGGAGGGATGCAGAGGACATGAGGGAGCAGAAAGGTTGAGTCAGGGGAAGAATAGAAGATAACAAGAATGGAGATACCATAATAGAGGGAGACATTTTAGGTTTACAGAGAAATCAGACACTAAGGAAATGTCTGGAGATCTACAAAGATGACACCAGCTAACAATCTAAGCAACAGAGGAAAGGCTACCTTAAATGCCCTCCCCTGATAATGAGATTGATGATTCACTTATATGTCACCCAATAGCCCTCATCCAGCAGCTGGTGGATGTAGAAGCAGACACCCACAACTAATCACTGAACTGAACTGGAATCCAGATGCAGAGTGAAGAGCAAAGGGGTCCAGACCAGGCTGGTGAAACCCACAGAAACAGCTGACCTGAACATCGGGGTGCTCTTGGTCCCCAGACTGATAGCTGGGATACCAGCATGGGACTCATCCAGACCCCAGGAACATGGATTTCACTGAGGAAACCTTGGAAATCTACAGGACCTCCTGTAGTAGTACAGTACTTATCCCTAGCGTAGGTGTGGACTTTGGGAGCCCATTCCACATAGAGGAATACTCCCTGAGCCAAGACACATGGGGGGTGAGCCTAGGCCCTATCCCAAAGGATACTATAGACCCTGATGACACCCTATGGAAGGCCTCACCATCCAGGGGAAGCAGAAAGGGTATGTGATAGGTAGGGTTTTAGTTGGGGGTGATGGTGGTAGGGGAGAACAGGAGGGAGAAGGGAACTGGGATTGACATGTAAAACAATCTTGTTTCTAATTCAAATAAAAAAAAAGTCTGAAAAAAAAAGAAAAAATGAATAAAAAAGAAACATGGAATTTGGGGTAACCTATATAAACTGTCTCTTATTCCCTTTGATGTGAGAGCTGTGTGTGTGTGTGTGTGTGTGTGTGTGTGTGTGTGTGTGTGTGTGTGTGTGTGTGTAAGCACACTCGAGGATACATGTGCATTTGCCAGGGCTTACACGCGGACATCAGTGGACAGCAAGTGAGAGTTACCTGCTGAGCCACACATCTCTTCAGCCCCAAGGGCTGTGTTTCCACATTAATAGCACCCAAACTTACCGTATGCTTCATGTGATCCAATACCCAGCCAAGCTGCTAAGAGGAGGCGTTGCCACACAGGTGACTGGAGAGCACACTGGCTATGACAGAGGATTATGAGTTCAGCCTGAGCTGGAAGCCACATTGCCAGTTCCTCAGGGACCCCACAGCAGTGGGAATTAAAAAACAAGGGCCCAGAAAGTTATGATCCCTGTAGGCCAGAAGAGAGATAAACCAGGCACAGGGGTACATGCCTGTAATCCCAGCATTTGGGAAGCCGAGGACTAAGAATCATGAGGTCTAAGCCAACGTAGACTACATAGTAAGACCTTGTCTCAAAACAAAATACAAAAGAATAACTGCAAATGAACAAAACAAACTGCTAGGAGCTGTTTAATTTATACTTACAATCAGTAAAAAGCCAACTGCTGTTGGGCATGGCACACAACTTTAATCCCAGCACTCAGGAAAGACACGAAGATTTCTGTGAGTTTGAGGCCAGACTGGTCTACTTATTGAGTTCTAGGATAGCCAGAGAGCTACATAGAGAGACTCTGCCTCAAAGGGAAAAAAAGCTAACTGCTAGTCTAAATTTCTCAAGAGACTCCACTGGCTGAGCTCCCTCTATTTCACACATCCTAGGAGGATTTAATTTAATTAAAGGCACACTGAGAAGGGGGTATTGCTTGCAATTCTGTTATTTTAAGGGTACTCTCTGTTGGATTGTGGGGGAAGTTACCAGAAGGGTAGGGAAGATGGCCTCAGGTCTGTGGTCCCAGGACAGCTCATGGCTGAGAATCTAACAAGGATGCCCTTAGATAATAGCTACTACTGTTACTCCCATGAATGCCATGAAGCATTTTCCAGGGTCACCCAGAACCAAGCTGCTTCCCTCTGCTCAGTAGCCTATACAGCCCACTTGTCTTTAAGCCAGCCATGTTCCCAAAGGGCCACAGGCAACTCCCTCCTCTCATCCCTCCACTGGCCCCCTCCTCCACAGCCACACCCTTCCTGGCCTGGCCAGTTCCCATTAGCTAAAGGCACCAAACAAATGACTCAACATCTCAATTAAGAATGGGGCCTCCCTCCCACTGTAGCTAGTTCTTGGCCCATTCAGTGACTGAGATATTCAGGCCCCAACAGGGAAACCAATGGAATGACTCACTACCACATATGGGCACTATGAGCCCTGCTGACCCCAGCAGAGACCCTAGCTTCTCTCTGTGTCCTCTTGGCACCCCACCCACACCCCTTTGGCTGAACACTGGCACCGGAAGTCAGGACTATGGGATTTTTCCTGTTCTCAGAGGCTCAGGACCCCTCATCACCTCTTGCCACTGAGTCACCTCCTTCTTCCGGAACCAGTCCTCTCTGTCAGGCCACCTTTGTGGCCCAGACCTTCCTCTTCTCAGAGCAGAACTCCTGGGGGAATCCAAGGGTGTGTACCACTGGGTTTGTTCCCTTAGGGTCATGTTCTCACAGCTACCAGAATGGCCCAACTCAAGTCTGGTCAGGATCTCACCTTACCTAAAACCCTTTCCAATTCCTCACCCATGTTACTCTAAACCACCCACAAGCCTATCTCCACAGATCCCTGCTCCACATAGCAGGTAAGGTCCTTGAGTGCCCCAAGCAGTGTCTTTGATTGTACAGGCCCTCCATCTAGAAGGCCCTTGTCCCTTCACATAGTCACCAAGCAACGAAGCCCTCACCTGAAGGGGAGACAGTGGCTGCCAGGCCTTCTGAACACCTGGCAGTTTCCTGAAAACACATTCTCCTGCCACCACAGGTGGGGCACACTCAAAAACATTCCACAAGCAGCAAGTCCTCCTCTCTCTCAGCTGGCTCCCCAACCTCTTAGGACACTGGAAGTAGGACAAGCGTTCTGTGTTCTGGGAATGGCAGAACCTAAGTGCCAAGGCAGACCAGGCCATGGAGTCTGCAGGCAAAATGAATGCAACTAAAGGCAGCATGAACAGCCCACCATGTTCTAACAAGCATCAGGAATTTGAGAAGCAGCCAGGCACAGGGCCTTCTGAGTGTGGCATTGCAAGTGACAGCTCTTGAGTCACACACCTAGAGAGCCTTCCTGGGCCTAGATCTGGAAAGAAACTTCTGTGCATTCCCTGCTCCCCTCCCTGCTTCCTGCAGAGAACTCTGGCTGCTATAGCAGGGACAGGAAAGACGTAGGAGTTCCTGGTCAACAGCCTTGGCTGGCCCCTGTCTCTGTTAGTCCCACATGACCAGCAGTGACCATCTTAAAGGCATTATTCTCAGGAAGGCAGGACTTCACAGCTGAGAGTCGCTGCCCAGGACCACTCCCAGCCTGCTGTGTTGGGTCCCCTGGGCTGCCTGCCAAATCCAGCACAAGAAGGGCAGAACACTTCAGAATGGACTTTCCACCATGTCATGTCATATCAGGAGTAGTCCCACTGTCCCACTGGTGGGGGGAGGTACGTAAAGTCCCTTCTGGTTTTAAGTATCCATGATCCTTTCTTTCCATGTAAGAGATTCATTAGTGTTTTCCAAACCATAGAGGAGTAACAAAGAAGCCAAATTCAAATTTATTCGGGGTGTTCATAATTTTGCAAGATAAAGAGAAATGTTTTTTACTTTTAATTTAAACTTTTTTTTTAAATGAACTGACATCTAGAGAAGACCTAAACCACCATGATTTAGTAGGCAGATAGGATTTTACCAATCAAGGTGTTAAGCCCAACTGGACAAGGTTTTTGACTGTCTAGGATCCATAGCCTACGGGTCAGTTTGCTGTCACTGAACTGTACTTTACCAAGGTCCCATGCAGCAATTGGTCCCTTTAGCGATTCAGCAGCAGTGTCTACCACCCACAACAGAGAATTCAGCTTATCGACTGGCATGCAGTCCCCCATAGCTAGATAGCCCAGCTACAGAGAGAGGCTGTCCTCAACGGCTAGCCTTTGATTCCCAGCTCAGAGCTTTGGAGGCCTTCTAGGCAGAGTTCCCACTGAACTGATAGCAAATTTCATTTCAAAAATCAGGTGAGGCTGGCTGCCAAATTAAGCCCCTGTCCAAGGACATAGACCAGAGTGACTTGGGCTGTCACAAGAGGGTGATAACATTTCCCAAGGTTCAAGCTGAACACATCGTGTCCTATTTGGGCCAGATGGGCATCTTATCTCCCATTTCACTTCACCATCTGGAACACATTTAGCACACAGCCCTTCCTTACAGGCCTCTTGATTTTTTTTTTTTATCCTCAAATCCCCAAGTGTGCATGATCACTCAAATAATCAGGCAGACCTTCCTTAAGGCCAAATACACAGCTCAGACTGAAAGTGAGGACTGAGTGACAAGAAAGGAAACTGCTCTGAAATTGCCACTGTGGTAAACACTGGATAGTCTGCCTGGGGTGTGACAGAATGGGAATCATTAGGAGTGGAGAGTGTGATTCTGAGCGGCAACTTCTGGAAAAATCCAAAGCCTGACTCAAAAGGTGCTAAGAAAGGCCATGCATCCAGATATTTCCAGTCACCAATGAAATCTACCAGCACATGGACACCAGTCCCCTAGACAAGCGTGTAAACATCCCAACATGCTGAGCTGCAGATTTCAGAGAGTGGTAGGTACAGCGGATCAATTCCTCCCCTTCATTTTAGACACTACCCCATCACAGAGCTAAGTCTATGCCCAGGGGGAAGGGTAGTATTTCCAGCTTGACCCAAGCAGGACTTCAGCAGAAAAAAAAAATATTAACTAGGGGAAAAGTGATCAACAGCACAAGCCCCAAACTATAGGGGAGACTTTGAACCATGCTGGAAGAGGTCTCCAAGTCTCACTTTGGTCACACCCATTCATGTGTGAAGTTCCCTTGTGCACCCTGACCGCCTGATGCAGAAGACACAGATGCAATACAGAGAACAAAAGGAGGCTGGTCTCAGTTGTCAAAGACGTTTGTGCACAAAGGCCAAAGTACCTACCCAGACTAAGTGGCTCACAAACCTCAAAACCATGTTAGTATAAACCATTCAAAACTGTCCGTATTTGACAATTGTCAATATCATGGTATCTTGTGATCTAATGGTCACCAGCTGAGAACACAAAGATCATAAACAGACACCCAAGGGGACCTCACCTAGTGCAATATAGAGTGCGTGGGCCTGGAAGTCAAAGGAGTTTTTAGTGAAATTCTGTTCTTCAGATTGGTAATGCCTTTTCTAAATTAAAAAAACAATTCCTCTACTTGTATTGTGCAAAAAGATAAGAACAAAACCCCTAACACAATTTGGGAACAAAAGGAAAAAGAGAAGCAAAAATCCTTGGTTTCTGCAATCTCAAAGCCTAAGATCCATTGAGACATCTGCAAACACTCTACCAAGGCCACCATGCCTCCCCAGTACCCGGTTGTTTTGTGACAGAAGCCATAGGCAGCTTCACCCATCAACTGCTGGCCCAGGAGTCTCCAGTCCTGAGTTGCTGTGACCAGGACAAGACTGTTTCAACCGAGTGTGTACCACATGTGGGCCCCACCACATCAAGAGGAAGATCCCTGAGGACTGGAGCCATCCAGATTTCGAAGTACAGACTTGGGTGGGGCAGCTATCTGACTGTTACCAGTTGTTCTGATGCAACCTAAAGTCAGGCAGGAAGCAGGCAGGTGAGTAGTTTTCCAATGGTATTGATGGGGCTCCTCGGGATCCAAGGAGAGACAGCCCACTTGGATTCTGGACTGAGAAGCACACAGTCCAGCAATTCTGACATGACTTTAATGCACTGTTCCACTGCCTGCTAAGTGACACAGTCAAACGTCATCACTTGAAAAACCATTCTGGCTTTTTTTTTTTTTTTTTTTTTTGGAGAAAAATATGGAGCATATAAGAGTGCAAATGGCTGTGGGCAATCTAGTCATTTGTAAAATGTTCTAGAGGACTTGGGTCCAGGTTTCTGGGTCGCCCAGAGATGTCAAAAGCAAAACAGAACTGAAGCCACGGGGAGCAAGCTGGTATCTGCCCAGAGGACTTGAAGAAGTTGCTTTCCTTTCATCTGAGGAATAGCTCAGAAAGAGCAACAGCTCCTTCCAGAGACAAACACAAGAAACTCAGGGATTCCACACCAGAACAGCAACAAGTGACCCTGGTCGGCCTTCTCTTCTCTTCCTCTCAAGAGGTTTAAACTAGCTCCTACCCTGTTTTTGTTACTTGTGGTTAAATCTTTGAGACAGCCTCATACAGCAGGCAGGCGTCCCTTGCAATGTAGGTAAGGCCTCTTGTTCTGCCTCCCTGCTGCTGGGATCTCAGACATGAGCCACAGAGCCTGGCTTCATTTTCTTTAAATGCCTTTCTTACTTTTTCCTAAATTTTTATTGCATTTGTACATGTGCGTGCATGCACACACATGGCATGGCGTGAGTGTGGAGGTCTAAGGACAACTGGTAAGAGACCCATTGGATCCTAGGAGTTAAAAGGCTTGGCAGCAAGCACCTTTATCCACTGAGCCATCTTGCTGACCCTTTAAATACCTTTTAAACACATTTAAAATGTTTGACTTGGAGAGGTAACTGAGAGGTTAAGAGTGCTTGCAAAGGACTTGAGTTTAGTTCCCAGCATCCATATCAAGTGGCTGACAACTTCCTGTAACCCCAACTCTAGGGGATCCAAAACTCTCTTCTGGTCTCTGAGGGTACCTACACACATGTCACACTTACACACACACACACACAAATTTTTTTTTAATTAAAAATATATATAAAAAAAGTTGTGAGGTTTTTTTTTTTTGTTTTTTTTTTTTTAAGCACTCAGAAGGCAGAGGCATTAGATCTCTGGGTTTCAGCCTGGTCTAAATCAATAGTTCAGGGATAGCCAGGGCGACATAGTGAGATCTGGTCTAAAAAAAAAAAACGCTTTTTAAAAAGTTTTTTATTTTAGCCGGGCATTGGTGGCACACGCCTTTAATCCCAGCACTCGGGAGGCAGAGGCAGGCAGATCTCTGTGAGTTCGAGGCCAGCCTGGTCTACAGAGTGAGTTCCAGGACAACCTCCAAAGCTACACAGAGAAACCCTGTCTCGAAAAAACAAAAAGCAACAAAAAAAAAAGTTTTTTATTTTAAATTCTGTTGTGTAGCAAACTCCTCAGATATAAAACAATTGTGACTAGGATGTTCTAGATCAGTGGTTCTCAGCCTTCCTAACACTGCAACCCTTTATACAGTTCCTCATGTTGTGGTGACCCCCAACCATAAAACTATTTCATTGCTACTTCATTACTGTCATTTTGCTACAATTATGAATCATATTGTAGGGTTAGAGAGACGGTTCAGCAGTTAAGAGCTTTGGCTGCTCTTCCAGAGGTCCTGAGTTCAATTCCCAACAACCACATGGTGGGTCACCACCATCTGTAATGAGATCTGGTGCCCTCTTCTGGACTACAGGCAGACATAGCACTGTATACATAATAAGTAAAACAAACAAACAAACAAAAAAACAACAAAAAAACCCCCAACTTTTTAAAAAGAATCGTCATGTAAATATTTGATAGGCAGGATACCTGATATGTGACCCCAAGAAAGGGTCATTCAACCCCCAAAGGGGTCACAACCCACAGGTTGAGATCTGCCACACTAAAGGAAGATGAAACATCCCATCCTACAGGGAAGCTCCTTAAAAGTCAGGAAGTAGACAACTCAAAAGTTTCAGTTCAGAAGCCCCTGAAACTGACCAGAATCACTAGGTTCCTCATCCTAAGTATCTATAGCAGTAAAGACAGTTGAAAGACGCTCAAAGCAACTGTCTCCACCCTGCCTGTTGAGCTGCCTGTAGGCTGTGCAGTGGGCTCTAGGTTTCCAGCTTTCATGAGCTGTCACCCACACTGGGGTAGGCTTTAGTGACACAGCTGTCTTTGAGTCATTTCTGCTCCTGTAACCCCTCACCCAGACTCCTGAAAGCAAACCCAGTAAAACTCGGTGATTCACAAACTTGGACTTTGGTTGTGTTTTTGGCACTCTATCTAGGGACAATAAAAGTTTTTTCACACTCCACAAACATGGTCACACAAGTTGAACAAATAGCAAGCCTTGTTTCTTCAGAAGGCAAACCATGTCCCCTACCACATATCCTCCTTTACCTCCGTCCTACTCTAAGCAGGAAGGGGAAGAGGGTCACTTTTGACATACTTCTTGGCCACTCCAACAGGTGGGCGGGGCTAGTCCATTTGCTGCTTGTCATTCACAGCAAAGTTCTATGAAGTTCACAAATACGAGTCAGCCAACACTAAACCATTGGAGGTTCTCGAGAAAGCCTCTGGGAAGACTTTGATCAGTCAATCTATCAAAATACGGGGGGGGGGGTGGCAACTGGATTTAAAGGAAGTCTCCTTAGAGGAAGAGGCCTGAGGCACCAGCTTCCAGGATGCAAAGTCCCTTCTCTGTCCTGCTCACCTAGGTTTCCCCAATGCTATAGAGGATCTGGTAAAACGCAGTGGCTTTATAGACATAAGTATACATTAGAATGTGTACAGATGGAGACTATGGATATAAGTTAAGATGTGTACAGTCAGAGACTTTGTCAGTTAACATTGTCAACTTGGACAGGATCTAGAACCACCGAGGACACAAGTCTCTGGGCAGGACTGGGAGGGACTTTCTTGATGGGTTAACTGAAGAGGGAAGGCTACCCTAACTATGGTTGGTCCTATGCCATTAGAGGCAGTGGTAGAGCACTGGAGCTCACCTCTCTCTGCTTCCTGACCATGGGCACTAAGTAACCAGCTGCTGTATGGTCCTGCACTGTGCCTTCCATGCCACTTGAGCTGTGAGCCTGGTTCCTCCTCCCACGCTCTGCTGACTCCTCTGTTCTCTGATCCTTACCAAAGACAGAAGAAAACAAGCAGCCGGCCTAGCTGGTGTCCCAGGCAGCCAGCAGGTAGCCAGTTCCCTAAACCACATCCTGAAACAGCACATACACTCTGGAGGGCTTCCAGTGTTCTTTCAGAGTACAATTAAAGCTACATGAAGCTAAGCCCTGACACACGCCAACTGTGTTTAGGACAGGTATACAGACACTGTGAGAGGAGTATGCAGGGGACAAGGGAAGAGAAGGAAGGAGAACCCATGGGGCCTGGGCTCAGGCAGCCCCAGCCATGTTTCTATTGTACCTCTGGACTGTCAGATGTGTAGAGTCTGAGCTGGCATTGTCACCATGACCGGAAGAATCAGCTAAGGGTGGGTGTCCCAGGTCTGCAGGAGCAGCCAGCTGGATGACATCATCAGTTCTGGGGGCGCTATGGAGAAAAAAATAATGGGAAGAAAAAGAAAAGAAACTCAGAAAGTTCCTAGGAGATGCAGATGTGTTTTAACATCTGGACCTGGGCAGGGCTCACACTCCCTTTCTATATCAGTAAGGAGGTATCTGTGCTTCTTACAGATGATCCAAAGATAGGCTGGTCCAGGAAGAGTGCTCTATCCCTGGCTAAGCAGAAGCAAGCACAGAAACGTGTAGGAGGAGGTTAGCATTTGTAGATTGCACACACAGTAGTCAAGCAGCCCCTTCAGGGTGCTGTTTTTATCACCTCTTAGAAACAAAGGCACAGACAGATTGAGTAACCCAAGCCTGACCTCAGCAGCCATCCTCTCCATCACCACACCTGGCTGGGCCCCAAAGGTGGAGGAGTAAGGGAAAGGTAAGTGGCCACCAGTGAAGGAAGCCATTCCTGTATTTGAAAGCCATGATTAGGAAGGAGCTTGACATTCTGCAGAACAGCAAAAGGTCACTGTAATTAGAGCGTAGACAAAGTGGGGGGTGACTGTGGAGAGGGAAAAGGGACAGGAGGCAAGTCACAAGACCAGGTGGAGAAACTAGGACTTGGTTGTAAGCCAGAAGATTAACCTGAAGCTTCTGAACAGTCAGGGCCCCTGTCATGTGCATGAGTGAGAGTGGGTGGGGCCAGGAAATTTTATAAAACTACATTCTAAATACCGGGGGCAGGGTGACATGTATACCCATGCATTACTATTCTCTATGGGTCCTACCCACCATTCCAATTCCTCCGGGGCAGATGCTGGAGCCCTGTGGATATACACAAGGATCAGGGATCGTACAAGGAAAGGGGGGAGGGGCAGCTAGCCGGAAGAGGGATGGCCAGGACGCTAGAGGTATTTGGTGGATTACAACTTGGAGATGCCTAAATTAGGGACATGATCAACTTTCTAAATATCACAAAGTCATAAGAGAAAAACAGCCCAGGACTTTTGGCAGCACACAGAGAACATCATAAAAGACTCAGTTTCCTTCAACCCACCATGGTCTTTCCAAGATACTGTTTTAAGAGATGATAAAGGCTGGGAGTAAGGAGACTGTGGTCACAGTAGCAAAAGCAACTGGAGGTGACTGACCCTGGGGAATGGGTGATCAGATTAAGGCACAGCCACAGAACAGATTCATTTGCAACGGTTTAAGAATATTGGTAGAGCGTTAGGTATCTAGGTGGAAATATTCTCATTATTAACTGAAAACAGGAAAAATAAACTACAGGCCACATAATCGAGCTTCGTGAAGCTTGTAACAGTCTGAATGAGCCAGGCAGGCAAGGTAGAATCTATGCCAAGGTGTTAAACAGCATGATTCTTTTTCCCAAATTGAGTGTTTTTCTTCTTCATATATTTGATATCTATTTTATAGTCCTTTAAAAGAAAATGTAATTATATTCTAATTTACTGTGTATGTACTCACGTGTGCATGTGTGTGTACATGTGCATGTGGCAATCAGAACACAACTTCCAATATGGGTCTTGGGGATTGAACTCAGGTTCTTGGGCTTGGCAGCAGGTTCCTTTTACAGCCAAGCCATCTCATGGGCCCTGTTTTCTGGTTCTATACTGAATGAATACCCACTAGTATAATCGACATAAATATATTATATATATATATATATATATATATATATATATATATATATATATATGAGAGAGAGAGAGAGATTTAAGTGTCAGGGAACAACCTTGCTCCCTGTATTAGTGCATGTTTGTGACATAGGTACCATCAGAGCTACACCACTTCTGAGCTCATGCTGTCCCCGGTGAAGATTTGCCCACCTTGTTCTAAGGCAGAACTACACACCCACTCTCATTCATTAGGCATCACCAGAGAAAATGAAGGACCAAGAGAAAAGTTTCCCAAAACAGACATCCACCCACCCAGAGGATGGAATGGCAGTTTTCAAAGAATACTGACACTTCCCTAAGTTTTCTAAACAGAAATAGTTTCTGGATGACATTTTGACTAATATCCTGATGTTATGACGTTAGTGAGCAAGTATGCTATTACACTCAAAAGCTGTCAATGATGTCAAGAGGGCTGGATTCCAGAGCAGCCCCACCTTGGGATGTCTGCCAGGTGACTTCTTGGGACTTTAGCTTTTCCATATGTAAGAGTGAAGGCCTGGGCTGCACCATCATGCAGGGCTCCTTGATCAGTCACATCCCTTACTCTGCTTACTAACTCAACTCTCTCTTTTTGCTGTTTACACGGCTCCCCCCTTTGATATGCTATGGACTGAAGACGTTAGAACAGTGTGCCCAGAAAGCATTAATAAGCTTCCAGTAACAGTCTAGCAACCTCTTGTACAAAAAATAAAATTAGAACTTGAAATACACATGTATGTGCATGTAGAGTAAGCTGAACTACAGGCAATTGCTAAATAACTGTGTTTAAATGTATGTGTGTACATATCAAATTCACACTGTACCATCAGCTTGGAGACCTTCCTGACTTACTTCCTGGTGATCTGGTCAAGCTTCAGATAGCTTTGGATAGGGGTAAACTGATTTTTGGACAGTTAGAGCTTCTTTATAAATATATAAACATTTCTTCAGGGGCTGAAGACATGGCTCAGTGGCTAAGCACACTAGCTGCTCTTGCAGAGGACCAGGTTTCAGTCCCCAGAGTCCACCTGGTGGCTTGTAACCATCTGTAACTCCAGTTCTAGGGAATTCAAGGTCCTCTTCTGACCTCTGTGGGCACCAGGCATGAATGTGGTACACATACATGCATTCAGGTAAAACACTCACACACATAAAATAGAAATCTAAAAACATTTCTTCAGTAGATCTCTGTGAGTTCAAGGCCAGCCTGGACTACATAGTGAGTTCCAGGAGAGTCAGAGCTACATAAAGAGACCCTGTTTCAAAACTATTTAAAAATACATTTTTTAATTTAAAACAAAAGTTTCTTCATAGACCTACTGTCTGAAGTTATAAAGACTCTAAATTCTACTCGTGGCTAACAATGAATCTAGAATGACTGAAATATTTTTCAGGGGGCAAATTTTGGTCAGAGATTTCAGCCACCAGCTGCTACCATCAGCTGCTGGGCCAGCCCTGCAAACCTAGGCAGTGAAGGTTGAGTGCTCACTGGAATGTATGGTGTAGGAAGTTTGTACCAACAAGTGCTTCTCCACAAGACTGTGCGTCACAACGGCTGACTAAGGTAGTAAGAGCTCTGCCTCCAAGAGGAAGGTGCCCACATACTAGTGTAAAAGGGCCAACTAACACCTTGGCTTCCACATACTTAGTTCATCCATGCCCCCATCAACAATCCTGTGGGTACCAGAGTGAATTACATGCAACCACACACTAGGTTGACAGGCTAATCCAGAGTAAGATAAATTCAAAATCCAAAGTGCAGTTTTTCAGGTGAGGTGTTTTAGTGTGTTAGGCCATGTAACAGATACCATGAGATTGATGGCTTATAAAGCACTGCTTTGCATCTCTCAACATTCTGGAGGCTGAGATTTCATAATCAAAGCCTGGGGTCTGATGGGAGCCTGGAGGGAGCCCTCCTCCAGGCTCATAGTTTGTGCTGTTTCACTACGTCCTCATCCGGTGGAAGGACACAGGGAACTTTCTCTGGTTCCTTTCATCTAACACTAATCCCACTCATGAAAGATCACCCTCATGCCTAACCATCTTCCAAAGTCCCCACCTCTTAATACCATCACCTGAGCCTTAAAGTCTGTGCTAGCTAGTTTTATGTCAACTTGGCACAAGCTAGAGTCATGGAGAAGGAGTCTCAATCAGGGGGAAAAAATCTTCATAAGATTGGGCACTAGGCAAGCCTGTAGGACATTTTTTTAATCAGTGGTTGATGTGGGAGGGCCTAGACCACTGTAGATGGGGCCACCCCTGGGCTGATGGTCCTGGGTCTACATAAAAACACAGGCCAAACAAACCATGTGTAGCAAGCCAATAAGCAGAACCCCTCTGTGGCCTCTGCATCAGCTCTTGCCTCCAGGTTCCTTCCCAGTTTGAGTTCCTATCATGGCTTCCCTCAAAGGAATGTGACTCCAGATAACCTCTTCCATTGTAACCTCTTCCTCCCAAGTTGCTTTTGGACATAGTGTTTCATCAAAGTAATGGTAACCCTAACTAAAACATGGCCTTAACATATGAATTTGGGAGGACACAGTCAGACCCTAACAAGGGGTACTGGAGGAACAAATGGTCATAGAAACACAGGATTCTTTCAGGCCAAAGTGATCTGGTGAGATTCTAAGACTATTGTAAGACTAGGGGAAACAGGTAAAGGGCACCACTGGGCCAAGGTGTGCAAAGAGCCTTGCAACTTCAAAACAGTTTCTCAGGCTAGAGTGCAGCTCTGTGTGGTTCCATTCTCCATACCACATGGCAAAACAAAAGACACACACACACACACACACACACACACACACACACACACACACACACTATTTGGTTCTAAAACCACTGGCTTTCCTTCCCTTCCTCTGGTAGACAAGAGTGGTGTGGAGGAGAGAGGGCAAGGATAGCAATGGCACAGGGAAGACCAGGGTCCCAAGGAAGTTGCCAGCACAGGGAAGACAGCCAAGAAACAGTATCAGCAAGATTCAAGGTAGGACAAGCCAGGCTCTCATGAGAAGAGGATCTGCAAGTATAAAATGTGATGGGGCTGGCCAGGCGTTGGTGGTGCACACCTTTAATCGCAGGACTTGGGAGGCAGAGGCAGGCGGATCTCTGTGAGTTCAAGGCCAGCCTGGTTTCCAGAGTGAGTGCCAGGATAGGCTCCAAAGCTACACAGAGAAACCCCGTCTTGAAAAAAAAAAATGTGATGGGGCTGAAGAAAAAGAAAAACAAGGTTAAGTGGTGATCAGAGATTATCAATTAATCTGGAATAGAGGCAGAAGAGAGACATGAATGCATGTGCACACATGTGTGTGCCTGTGTGCGGATAGAGGATCTCAAAAAGGAAGATAAGGGACTAGACAGGTGGCTTAGTGGTTAAGAACATTGGTTGCTCTTCTAAGAAGTGGGGTTCAATTCCCAGCTCCCACATGTCAGCTCCCAATGAACTGTAACTATAGTCTCATAGGATCCAAAGACCTCTGAAGCCACTACCCATACATGGTGCACAGACACACATACAGGCAAAAGACCCATACACACAGAATAAAATATATGTCAAAAAATTAATAAAAGAAAATACAGAAAGTATTAGATCACAATCCATTGAATTAGAGTAATAATCCATGCATCCATATTGACTGAATGATGACAAGGACAGATGAATGAATGAGGAGAAAGGATAGACTTCTAGTGTCTTAGGTGTATGAGGAATGGTGGAAAAAAAAGATGCCACCACTAAAGACCCATCATGGAGGAAGTGAGTACAGGCCAGGGAGAGACCATGTAAGGCTACTAAGGCAGGTAGGTAGTGGCATAAAGAAGCAAATGGTAGTACAGTCTCTAAGTATCTTCTACCTGATACATCTGATCACAAAATGGAAAGTGATAGCTTTATGGTAGAGAAGATTGGTAGGCTCCAACTTTGCCAGGTATTGACCAGGGCCACCTGCCACCCCTGGGAATGCCCAGCATCACTTCTGTGGAATTCCTACGGCAAATGGACAGTTAGTCTGCTCATAGATGGACACAGACCAAAGGACTTTATTCATCATGGAACAGCTGTGCTCTTCCAGGTCATGGGAAACTGGGAAAAGGTAAGCTAGTATCCTAGACTGAGAGAGAGTGGGTGGGTATGACACAGGGCCCAGTGTAGGACTGCTTCCTGGATCTGATGGGGGTGTGGACAGAGGTAGTGATGCTGAAAGGATTCTGAGGACTGGTAAGTACTCCCCATTGGGTGGCTGCTTTGGCATCATGCCAGAGGATGCTGCTGCCTGGGGAAATGTGTGCTGGAGCTCTGAAGGGTTTAGCGTTTTTGTTTGGAGAGGGCAACTTCATGCAACTTTTTTTGAATGAATCATGGAGTAATAGTAAGACATACATACATACACACATACATACATACATACATACATACATACATACATACATAGAAAGAGAGAGAGGCTGACTGACAGAGCCTACATGGGAAAATATCAGCAACTGGAGAATTTGGGTGAATAGAGTGTGGGGCATTCTTTGTGCTATTCTAACAGCTTTTCTGAAATGGCAATGTGTGCAAAAACATATAAACAAGGCCTGCCGGCAGCAGCCCTGCACCAGCACCCAGAGCTCATTCTGGCTCTGGAGGGTGGCATAGGCTGTGAGGAGGGCAGAATGTTTAAGGTGATCATGGGGCCTGCACTGGATGGTTGGGGCTAGAGCCAGCTCTGAGAGGCCTCAGAATGTCTGGAGAGCAGGACATGAACCTCTTGAGGTGACAGGAGTGTCACAGAGCTATTCGCAGGCAAGTGGCAGAACATCTAAAAACTGACAGTCATGTTGCTATAGAGAGTAACCAAAGAGAACAGAAATCCCCAGTGAGGGAGCTCCAGCAAGAGCTCTGGGACTATTCAGGAGCCAGGTAAGGCTGGACAGGACACAAGCCACTGCAGAGGAGGGGCTTCGAGATAGCCATCTAGGGTTGGGGGAGTGACAGAGGAAGCAATCAGAAACCATTTGTGATTTGAGTATCTAATGACTTAGCAAGCTCCTAACTACAAGCCTCACATATTAAAAACTTAAGACTTCCTGTGTCATTAGTGACTTATCTTTAACCGGGCTAAAGATTATTTGCTTATCTTCAAAGGAAGTCCGGTTCAACTTAAATAAGTTTACATCATTCTGAATAATAGCATGGACCAGGGTTCCCTGGAGTTTTTCATCTTCTTGTTGGCATTGCTGCTTTTGTGGGTTTTGTTGTTGTTGTTTTGTTTTGTTTTCATTCTATTTTGAGGATCTCATGTAGCCCAGGATGTCCCATATGGGTGAGAATGACTTTCTGAACTCCTGATCCTCCTGCCTCCACCTTCAGTGTGCTAGGATTATAGGCAGGTGCTACAGAGCCAGGTTTACAAAGCTGGGGATCAGATTTTGTGTATAGCGGGCAAGCATTCTACCAGCTGAACTCCACACTTCCCTGGTTTGTTCCTTCTTTCTCCTAATGTAAGCTGAGAATCTTTATTTTTGCAACGGGGTCTCACCATGTTGCCCCCACTAGTCCAATTCTCGTGCCAAGGCTTCTCAAGAAGCTGGGACTGGGTGTGCACCACAGTGTTGGCTAATGCAGAACACTAAACTCAGGGCTAGGCTCCCCAGAAACTGAAGAGAACACTGGATGAGTTCTCACAGGCACAGCCTGCCAGCCCGGTGCTGCTCACCTCTGTTGTCTGGGTATTGGAAGGCCTGACAAAGCTTAGCAGAATGGAAACTTCTCTGATTGTGAATCTCCTGCATGAGCCGTAGGCCAATTATGGGCTAGTATGACACAGTAGGCAGAAGGAAGGTGTCATGACACTTGAGCACACCCAGAGAGTGGCCTTCCCAGAGCTCTCCTAAGCATCCTGAACAAATGTCCGTCCTCTGGGGAACAAAGCAGACAGACCCCTTGCTCTGCTTCTGCAGGTATTCTAACTAACCTATGGTTCTGGGCAAGTCCAGCTGAGCTTTCTTTGTCTGGATCTGGCAGGTGAAAGTGGGACAAGTATGGCCTGGCATTCCTGTGGGCCAGTGTACAAACGGAGCTAAGATTCCCAGACCAGCAAGATCAACTTGTCTAGGATCAGGTAGGGAATTCAAGACTGTGGTGGTTGAGGTACTTGACCAAGGTCTAGGAATACTCTTTTTCTTGTTACTAACACCGTAATATATGTGAACTTGGTAACAGATTGACATAAACATAAGAGCTTCGTTCAGAAGAACAGCTACTTGCTAGGCCTGTGTGAAGAGCATCATCCTCCCTTGGCAAGCATGAAGAATACTATCAAGCTGAGGTCAAGGGCAAAGGAGGCAGAAAATCTCACAGCCAGCCAGGAGACCTGGCCAGAGGGAGGGGCCAGGAAGGTGCCTCCCACAGGACTCTAAGGAAAGTGGCTTGTGGGAATGACTCTGAGGAGGAGAACAGAGACAAGCAGATAAGCAAGTCCACCAAGGCAAAGACTTGGCCTTCGGTTAAAAACAAAAGGAAATATTCTTTTTTAGAGAAAATTTATACAGCATCTCAGGGCTTTGCTAGATGCTGTCTGTGATTCCTCAGGCCTCCTGACAAGAGGCCAGTCATATTGCTTTGCAGTAGAGGAGACCAGGTCTCAGGAATGAAGTGGCTTGGCAAGGGAGCACTCTTGTCTCCCACCAGGACCTCCCACAGCTGACCCTGACATCCTTCAGGAGCCCAGGCTGTCTCCTTGGAATCTTCCCCTGGAAAGAGCCCTGACTGCAGCACAGGCAGGGAGGACTCAGGAGGAGTACAAGAAGTCACGAGACCTCTCAGGGGACAGGAAGCAACAGCAGGTCCAGGAGGGAACTTGGGACCCGAAGGGACAAGAGCAAAGATATTTTCCTTCACTGACGAACCTCAGCTCAGAACTCAAAAGCAAGTTTATGGGAATGAATGAATGCATGAATAAATAAACCAACCAATGACAGTGTATAGCCATAAGGAGCCAGAGCCATGGAGACTGATATACTGCAGGATCTGGCCCACAAATTTCAAGCTGAATTTTTGCTCATTTTAACTATGATCTTTGCTTTTCCTATCTTGTAAGGACTTGATTTTTTTCTAAGTCTCAATTTTATTTTGTCTACTCCTGAAAAGCCCTGGGCTTCAGTACTGGGCCTTTGCTGGATGAAGAAATAAAATGCCTGGACCCAACCCCTCTTGAGAGGCAAGTTATTGCAAAGACTGTAGGGTGCGACTACCTTAGTCTAAACCATCCATCCGCAAAAAAACGAGCAGGTCTGCCCGAAGTTCAGTCTCCCCATTCATCACCCAGGCAACGGCAGTGGACAGACTTCTAACACCAGTCCTGAGAGCATCTCTCCAGCAGGGTGCCAGGCCAGTGGGATGTGTTCCAAAAAGAATGGTGCCTTCAGCATAAACACAGCAGGTCCTCCCTCACTCCCGCCTTCCCTGCCAGGTGTGCCTCCTTGGGTATACACACTCCTCCTCCTCCTCCTCCTCCTCCTCTTCCCAGGCTGTGTGAGCACCAGTAGAGTGGGGATCAAGAATGGACAGGGGACAGATGGCAGCAAGTGATGGGACTAATGTTCACAGGCACGCAGGATGTGCTAGGCACTGTGCAAGAGCAAGAGCAGATTCTCATGGTGGCTCAAATATGGTTCACCTCTGCCAACCTCAGCTGAAGTGCAATCCCCACCCAGGCATATTAAAAGGTGGCACCAGGTGGCACCTGTAAGAGGTAATTAAGGCTCTGCCCTCGAGCGTGGATTAATCCATTTATGCACCTAATGGATTAATGGATTATCTTGAGAGTGGACCTGTTATAAAAGCCAGTCTGGCTAGGTCTCTCACATGCTCCCAGTCTCTTGTCATGTGATGCCCTGTACTGGTTTGTCACTGTGGCAATGAGCTGTATCTCTTTGGCCACAAATAGAGCCACCAATCAAAATAAACCTTTTTTTTTTTTTTTATGTGTCATTAACTGCAGTACATTACTGTGTCATTAACAGAAAATGAACTAAGGCATCCCTCCACCCTAGCCCACACCTGACTGAACACTCCCTCCCAGCTATTCCAACTCCAGATCTGAGATCTTAGACCCCAGGTCATGCAGGTTATGGTGGTCTCAGGCAGCACTTAATGACATGAAGTGTAGAAGAGCCAACTGGAAGCTACCTCCAGGAAGTCTGAGCAGTGAGCCAGGGAGGCCTTTCCAGGGCCCCAGGCAGCCCCCCACAGTATGAAGATTTGCGCAGTTTGGTCTTGAGGATCCCACTTAATCCAAATACAGCTGATCAGAAACCCAAAGTTCTAGAGGGACAGCCCCCTGGTTGAGCTGAAAAAAATGACAGAGGGAAACAGGTCCACATTTTGGATCAACCCCAGGGGTGAGGACTGAGAATGGGAGTGTGACCTGCTGACCTCAACCGTTGGCCACCCAGGGATACCCTGAAAAGGAAGGCAGGGCAGCAGGTGGCAGGAAGCTTTTGAATATACAACTTAACCATCTCCTCAAAACCCAGCTATTTTTGTTCCCACACCTTCCTAGCTAATGAACTCAGGTCTGGGCTTCATGATGAGCTCAGGGGAGGAGTTACTCTCAGGACAAGCAGACAGCAGTCACCACGTTTCTCAAAAGACTAAGATATAAAGCCTTCTAGGTCAGGTGAGTAATGACACAGTTGTCCGCCTAATCAAAGCAGCACAGAGCCAAGGATCATTCAGAGCCTGCAGATGCTCCAACCCCTGGGGCTGCTGTCCCAAAGCACCAAATACACAGGTACATTGCTTCTCCTGGGATGCAGCACAGAATTCAAATGGAGTCGTCCCTGGGAATTGGGTAGAGTTGGCAAAGACCTCAAGTGAAGTTCAGAGTAAAGCTCTGAACCCAGCTGCGCTATTTACTAGCCATTCGTAATCTTAGGCAAGCTCATTAAAATATTATGACCCTGTTTCTGAAGCTGTAACATAAGGATGAAGTGCATTATCTGAAAATCATGAAAGGGCACCGAGCATGCAGCTGGGCTGGGAGAGTGTTTGCCTAGCGTGCATAAAGCTGTGGGGTCCATCCCAGCACAGACTAAAACTAGCCAATGGTACAGGCTAATCCGAGCACTCGGGAGATAGAGGCAGAAGGAAGAAGAATTCAAAGTCATCCTCTGCTACACAGTGAGTTAGAGGCCAGCCTGAGCTACTTGACTCTTTCAAAAAAAAAAAGTGAAAAGAAATAACAACAAAAATATTAAAATTCATAGAAATAAAAATAGAATGGTGGCTATCAGGTAGTGTGGCAGGTAGAAGAGGACCTGGTTGCCAGCGAGAGAGAGAGAAAAAGACAGAGAGAGAAAGAGAGAGAGAGAGAGAGAATTTAGACTGATAAGGTGAGTGAGTGCTGGGAATCTGACCACACAACAATATCACTACATCAACACTGCTGACTGTACACTTAGCTGTATAGTTAAGATGCAAAACTTTATGCCAAGTGATTTGTTTAACCATGATTTAAACACATAGTTTAGCCAGTAAGCTCAGCAATAGGAAGGAAGAAGCAGAAAGATTGTGAGTTGGAGGCCAGCCTGGACTACAAGGCTACACAGTGAGTTCCAGGCCAGCTGGGTCTATACAGTAAAATCCATAAGGAAGGGATGGCACTCATCTCACCATGGGTCATCAGTAAGTAGTAGTGGGCCATAATATCAATAGCTGTCTGTTCTGGCTCTTTCTGGCTGCCATTTCATTCAGGCCAGAACCAACAGCCCTCTAACTTGCTTGAGCTGAGAACAGGCATCCAGCCCATAAGCAATGGGCTGAAGGCTGGACAAAGGCCTCCAATATTTTGATGCAGACAGGACGCAACTTTGAAATTAACAACAAAATAAAAAGTATCAGAATCACAGATTTTTCTCTGGTTCTAAAACCACACAAGCAGTAAAATTACCCGGTATTCTCCCTGTCACATGAGAAGGTTGAGTCCCTGACTGGAGTAAATCCTTCCCCCACGAGTTAAGAGGAGCCATTCTCTGAGCCAGCAAGAAACTTCTGAAGCTCTCAGTGCTGAGCACAGAGAAAAATGAGGCAGGGTCTTGTCAGACCTTGAGGGGACAGACTTTGAGACATGACAGACCACAGGACTAGCTGGGAAGTGGAAGGGGGCAGAGACTTAGAGGCAGCTCCATCTAAAAGCACTGACTTCTTGCTTGGGCCTACAACTGTCTGTCTTGGCTGCTGCAACCTCTGGGTCAGATTCCTGTTCAACTCTGCAGGTAAACATGCTACTCATTGAAGGGGCATCTGTCTGAAAATTACTAATACAAGGCTGATTGGTCCTAAGTTTACTGACCCTTTCTTGGCCCACTTCAAAGCTGAAGACACCAAGAAGGGCATACGACATTTTCCAAATGCCCTTGAAGGCAATTACCCCATGATAAACTGAAATGGCCCCCTCAAGGACAAGCAATCATCCCTTCCAGAACTGAACTGCCCCTTCAAACCATAGGACTCTCCCCAAAGCCAGAAGGGTCTCCCAGAATCAGATCTGACTTAGGGTTCTGGTAACATAGGTAGGTTTGTCTAGAAAACACTCCTAGGCCAGGTACCTCAAGGGATAGACACAGTTCAGTCAAGGTGGAAGAGGTAGCATGGGAAGAGGGAGCTGGACACCAAAAGCCACAGAAAACCTGGAGCTAAGGAAGGACCATGTGCACAATACCAGGAAAAGATGCTACAGAACAGACAGGACAGAGCTTCTGTCCGTCCGGAATGTATTCCTCTAGGAAACAGGCATGATTGAAGCCCCCATGCCCTCAAGAGCCTTAAATGCAAGAATGGTGACTGACACAGACAAGGAGATGGCTCATGGACCTTGGGAGATTTAGTACGGACAAGACCCCAGATGAGAGGAACTGAGAGAGCTGAAGACAATGGAGAAGTGAGCCGAAGGAGCAAGGGCTTTCTCTTCCCAGCTCCTTCCACCTAGATCTGCCCTTTGTGAGCACAATCAAGTTCACATCCTTTATTTGTATCGGATCCAGGGAAAATGTAGGGGAGTCCAGCTAACTTGCTCCTAGACAGTAAGGTCAGTCAGTAGATTCTAATGTGTGTAGTCCCTTGCTTACATTTCGCAATAATAACTAATAATAATAATAATAATAATAATAATAATAAACACAGTATAGAAGATGTGTTTATTTACCTTCAATAAATAGGCACCTTTAACTATAAGGTGAAAAATACTAACACAAGTGACTATTCCGTTCCTTTGCCAGTAGCTTCATGTATGTGGCTTCACCAGCATCCATAGCTCAGTGAAGCAGAGGGGCCAGGGTAACTACCCCCACCATTAATTAAAGAGAAGGAAAGAGACTCCTAGATGGTTTGAGATTCCCTCAAGGTCACATAGCTAGTAAGAGGAGAGATAGGGATCATAAGATTGAGTCTATGTCTCTAAATTCTAGGCAATCTCTACATTGCCCCTCCCCATCCTAGGGGAAATGAGTCTTGGGGACTTGGCTTTCTCTTAAATGGCAGGCCTGAATCCATTAGCTAAAGAGAAGCTGAAACCCTGTAACACAGTGCACACAGGAGACAGAAGGGGATGGTGTTGAGAGCCCCCATGTCTGGAGTGGAACCTCCACCACACTTAAACACTGTATTTTCTTGAGATCATTACTCTATTTTTAGAGGCTTTGCCTTGCAAACTTTTGTTTCCCTGGGTCTTTGTTTTCACGCCTCTCATTTCTCTCAAATGATTTCATAATCTGTGGGATGTTTTGTCATCCCAGGGAGTTGCTGTGGAAATGATTATTAAGGTTAAACCAGGGACTGTGGCCTCAATGGGGCAGAGGCAGAAAAATCTCCATCACCAAGTTGGAGTTCATAGACCTGAATCACAGTGCGAAAGATCAGGGGACCTGGCCCTGAAGCCTTCTCTTTCTTAGGTTTGCTCCTCCAGACAACCCAGCCATTGACTCTGCCAACTTCTCAAACCTTCTTCTGATTATCTGCCAGACCAACCATGATGATCCAAGGACCATTTGTCTTGGGCTGAGAGAACAAATCCCAGGAAACACACATCCTGGTACTCATCGGTATGCCAGTGCTCTCCACCAAACTCTCCTGGCAGGCTAGCCTCATCTGCACCTACAGCTTGGAACCTGGCAGCCATAGGTTCCTTTCCTCATCCTCCTAAAAAGTATCTCTCGAATTCCTGTGGTCTTGGCAGAGCCCTCGACATAGGTTTCTATTGGTACTTTGAGTAGGTTGTGCAGGCCTGTCCCATTCATAGCCCATGACTCTCATCCACCAGATGCCTATAGTGCACTCAGTCACCAAGACAACCAGAAATACCCTTCTGTGTTGTTAGATATCCCTTCCAGGGAGCTCCAGACCCAACCAAAATCTTCCCTCAGATACAGCTACACCTCCCCCCTCATGCATGCCCTTGAAGTCTTGAAGTCAGGTGTTTTGTCTTATTGAATTCAACTGCCACCAACCCTCCCCCAAGGCCCATCACTTTATCAGAGTGGTTCTGTGAACTGTATGTGTCTTTCCTCATTCAGAGCCTGTCTCCATAGAAACAACAAACAAATAAGGCCAATGAAATATCAAATAAAACCAGAGAGGCTGCCTGAGGAACTTAGCACCAATAGTACCAGGTCAGATGTCTGGGGTCCCACACTGGAGCCCCACTTTGAAGTGTGATTCTGGATGAGATCTTAGACTCCTTTGAGGCTTCTTTTTCAAAACTTACAGGAAACCTTGATCTTCAAGCTTTCTTCCAGTTTAAACAGTCCAAGTGTTCAAGGACTGGAGACAGGGATGAGATGAACAGAGGAGCAGGGACTAATTCTATCTAGGTTTCATGGGAGCCCAGCATTTGACCTACAGACTTCCATAAACAAAAATGCCTGTATATGAATGATTGGAATACAAGCAGGCCATATTCCATGGGCATAATCTGAAGCTTGAGCTAACCTCAGAAATTCTTTTTAAGTCAGGCATTGTTATGCCTTGCCGGCTGACGTCAAACACACCATCCTGAGTAGCTGTGATTACAGCCACACAGCAATGCACCCAGCTTGGGACCTAACTTTTGAGTGAGAGCAGGAGGAAGAGGCCTGGAGACTGAATCCACTCTGGTGACTGTCTAAAGGGGCAGCTGCTGGCCTATTTCCTGCTCCAAGTCTCCTTGGAGGGAAATGCCTAGGACAGGGCAGGGCCTGTGAAGAAGAGACCCATGGGAATCCTTCCACTCACAGCTCAGCACAGCTAGCCCTAGTGTCCCTTCCGATTTCCAACTGTCAGCCTAAACGGATGAGTGAAGACTCACCTCTACTATCTACATGTGGATCTGAACGGATGAAAATCGGCCAAAGCCACTGCTTCATATAAAAGAATGTGCTTTTGAAATGTGGCCTCCACAGGGAATCAGAAATGAATGGGGGGGGGGGGGCACTCTCTGCTTCCTAAGAGAGAGGTACTTTCCCCTGGGATAAAACAGACAGCAGTTTCCCCGGGGACCCTCAGTTTTCCATGTGCTGTTCAGTAGGGACCTGGGGTGATCACAGGTGCACATGTAAGCCCACTCAGCAAGCCCCTTCCCCTGTCTCCTCTTCAGTAGGCTTCAATCACCTCCCATGTTTCAGTTTTGTGTCAACCAGCTACCAACAAATTTCTGTCTCTGCATTTGATACCAGAAGGCAACAGCGTCGTATCGCCAGCTTTTAAGAAAAGACCAACGCTGGACAAAGTCAGGAGAACAGCAGGCAAACAGGGGGGTGTTCTTGGGCAACCCCAACACTACCGAGGCTGCCTATGCAGGACATCCAAAGTCAGAGAACCCTGTGGCAGCCTAGCTGAGCTAAAGGACGCCTAGGGGGAAGCTAGGCTGGGTCACGTGCCGCGCTGGAGCCCAGAAGTGCACTCGGCAGTGCTGACGTAACTGTTTGAGAATTTAAAAGTCTCAAACTCGGAGGAAATCCTGTGCAGATCTTTAAGACTCATCCACACGCATCCAAGTGGCTGCCAAAGGTTCCCCCAAGAGACCCCGTGTGACCAACACGGATAGGAAAATAGAGGCCAGCGGAGACAGCATAGAGGCAGCCCCTGGACGAGGACACCCCTCCCCGAAACCTGGAGGACGCCAACATTCATCTCACAGGCACTGACTCCTGGTGGCCCACTCAGGGGAACCAGCCTCCGGACAGACGCTTGGGTCCCGCCAGTTCCCTGACAGACACACGCCTCTGCCAGCAGGGAACACAATGTGTACTTTGATACTTTCAGATCCTACACAAGTCCCTCTTAGGAAAGCTGAAAGGAGCTTCGTAGCCCCTTCTAGCCCCGCTTTGTCTGGCGGCCAAGGTCCTGGGGTCGGTCGTCTCCTCCCTGACCCCACGTGCGCCCGCCGTGGCCGCTGCGCACTTACCAGACGATCGCGGCTGGCCCTCACGTAGCCGCCTTCCTCCGGGGTTGCAACTGCCAAAGAGTCCCCCACACAGGCTGAGTCCTCCGAGCCTTGCGCGGTCCTCACAGGGTGAACCCAGGAAACGCAAAATTTCCCGGGGCAACGGAGCGGGGCGGGCGCAGGCTTCTCGAAGGGCTCGGGAAAAGTTGCAGCACAAAAGGCCAATGACTGGGAGAGCGCCGGCGACCGGGCCAGGCTCCTCCCCCAGCTCCGAGCGCTCGGGGCCAGCGCAGCCAGCTGCTCGCAGGGGCGCCCGCCGCGCTCTCCTCCCCGGCCAGGAATGTGCAGCCCGGCGCGCCCACACGCACCCAGGGGCCCGCCCGAAGCGCACCGGCAGGCAAGGGACCCAGGGACAGGCCCGCTCCCGAACGTCCGGCCGACTTCTTCCAGGAGGTTTTGAGTCACAACAACTTGTTACTTGTTAGTCTTTTTTCCACCGCGCTTTCCTCTATGTGAGGGAAGGATTGGAGCCCAGAGCTGGGGCGGGGTTGGTTCCTGCCTGCTAGCGGGAGAAACCTTAGCAAGAAGTTGGAGGTGGGTGGGGGCAAGACATTACCTGGAACCACACTCTAGCCTTGTCTTCTGCCCGCCTTCCGGATGCTTAGCCACAGAAACTTTCAGTAAACTTTGCACAGCTGCTGCCCTGCCTGCTCTTTGGCTGTTGCAGCCTCAAAAGCAGGCTTATTGCTAGGGACTGTGTACGTTTCTATTTGTTTTGCTTTTTGTTTTCCTTTTAGAGTGAAATGGACTCTTGCGCTTGCATCCCCTTCGCACAAAGAAGTGACACTTGCCTGCCCACACCACACCTTCTCTGGAAATTTCTGTTACTAGACCCCACTTGAGAAGAGAATATATGGCTATATGTGGGTGTCAGGCTTCCTATTTTAAGGTTTGTGTCAAAGAAAACATTGCTATATTTTATAGTCCCAGGGACCAAAGGGCAGAAGACTCACAGTGACTCAACACTTCCTTTCTTCACCTTAAAGACACAGACGCCCTAGGATGGAGAGCCCCAGGTGAGAATTCCCTAGTAGGATTTGTAGACCTCGCAGCCACAAAGCATATTTTCTGTATTTTAAAGAATACCACTACTTCTGGGCCGACAGTGGTGGCACATGCCTTTAATCCCAGCACTTGGGAGGCAGAGGCAGGTGAATCTCTGTGAGTTACAGGCCAACCTGGTCTACAGTGCGAGTTCCAGGACGGGCTCCAAAGTGACACAGAGAAATCGTGGCTCAGAAAAACAAAATAAAAAACCCATCACTTCTAAGAGTCACATTTTGAGGACCATGTAATTGATTCCAGGTTCACTCCCTTGTCATGAGCGTATTGCTATTATTGTGCTCATTTCACAAACTAGGACCCCAATCTACTGATTTGCTTACATGTACCGTCAGCTATTTCCGAAGGGTCCCAGTTTGATTTTCTGTGCTGTGATAAAACACTGACCAAAAGCAACTTGGGAGAGAAAAGAGTTTATTTCAACTCATGCTTTCTAATCTATCATTGAGGGCCGCCAAGGCAGGAATTCAAGGCAGGAGCTTGAGACAGAAATCACAGGCATGCAGCTTACTGGGTTGTTTATACAGTTCAGAACCACCTGCCCTGGGTGAAAACATTCCCATCAGCTGGCCTGTGAGCCTGAACTCTCCAGCTAGGCAAAGATGTCCTTGAGGTGCCAGGCCTTTCCCATGTGAAACCCTCTCCCCCAGGTGACAACTACACAACCTTCATGACCAGAGAAAGGGTCCTCTGCTCTCCTTGGAAATCACAATGAAGCATCCCCTTCCCAAGGAAGTCCATATCTTAGTACCCCCCTCCTGTGGCATCTCCCCCTCTCCCAGCCTGTGACTATGTTCTGTCAACAAGGATGTGCTGGCTAGTTTTAACTGTTAACTTGACAGGACCTGAAATCACGTGGGGAGCATCTCAATTGAGGAATTATCTAGATCCCAGGTTGGCCTGTGGGCTTGTATGTGTGGGATTATCTTGAGAGTTAATTTGCATAGAAAGATCCAGCCTGTTGTGGGTGGCACCATTTCCTGGCTTGGGGCACTGGACTCTTAAGAGGAGGATGGCTAGCTGAGTTTTGCACAAGCACGCCAAATTCATTTTCTCTCTTCCCCCTCATTGTGGTGGATGTGGAGTGACTAGCTAGTTCTTTGAATTTCTGACTTGGTTTCAATTAATGATGGAGTGTGACCTGGAACTGTAAGCTGAAATAAACCCCTCCTCCCCTGAGTTGCTTTTGGCCAAGATATTTTATCACACCAATAGGAAAGAAACTAGAATAATGGCAAAGAAAATTATGGTTGCAGGTGGAATTAAGTGCTGATCATCTGACCTTAAAATAAGGGGATTCATTTGGTTTATCCAGGTGTCCCAATGAACCCAGTTTAATCACAGAGGTCCTTCTAAATGTAGGAGGGAGCAGGAATAAGGGAAGAGTGGAGTCTTCTGGCCCTGTCCACCATGGAGGCTTTGCTCTGTTTACAGCCTCTGTTAATACCTTGCTGTGGCAACAGTGCTGTACTTGGACTGAGAAGGGACAAAGAGTGTGGATTGAGAATGTAACAGAAGGCAGGCTAGACACCTGCACACAGACTAGGCCAACAAATAAGTCACCATTAACTGATTAAATCACTGAGTACCCACAGTCATCACTCCAGAAAAAAAGCCAGGCTCCATTCTAAGAGGATAGGTGGGAAACAGTGTGAAACCTGGAATACCAGCAGATGTCAGCGCCCTGCACTGCCCTGTCAGTAACATTAGAAGATCTTGCAAGAGGCTGGAGAGAATTTCCACTCTATTCTAAGACTTGCTTCTTCTCCATTGGACCAAGGACCCCCTCCATGGTTACCATACTTTTGAGCTGGCAATGCCACAATTTTATACACAGAGAAATCCTTGTGATGAGGCCTATATCAGGAAACATGGGAGGCCAGATATAACTGACAGGGAAGATACAATGCAAGACAGAGGCCAAGCCTCCCTAGACAAAAAACACATTCCTTCTTATCCAGCTGAAAGTTCACTGCATAGTCTATCTTTTTGATATGCTGATGAACACAGAGGAACACTTAGGAACAGGGACCAGAAGTTCCATCACATTATTTCTAGAGACTCATAGGCCTCGGGTTTGGGCATTTACACACACCAGAGCACTGATGGAGTACCACTGTCCTTTGTGAAGGGAGCAGGCAAAAGCACCTTGGCCTGAGAACTGCCATTTTGACTTCTGACTCCATTTTACCTGCAGGGTGAAATAAAGTTCAGGTTCCCAAGCCCTAGGCAAGCTAAAAACTTTCCAATGGCTGACCAACCTCCTCCTTAAACCATAGAAATAGTCATTATGCATCTTTAGTTCTCTAGCAATATTTATGGCTGTTCCCAACAACAGAAGGAACAAATTAATCTGATTGGTTGGACTGAACGGCTTGTACTGTATATCGGTTGAAAATGATGGAACTTTCAAGGAAAGTCCCTAATCTTTGATTTCTGATTGGTGAAAATTGTAACTGTAACTTAGCAACAAATGTTTGTGAATTTTATCCTTATAAGCCCCACTTTCACTCCAGTTCGGGGCTCTCAGAAAGAAAAAGGGTCCTGAGTCCTTTTGGTCAGTAACCTGCTTATGTAATGATTTATTAAACTCTTTGGAAGCCATGAACATTGTCTCTCTCTTTCCTCGTGGTACCCAAAGGGCTCCTGTAACACTTTGCTGCCTGTAAAGCACTGGGATTGAAGTCAAGTGCATTGAGGCTTGTATGCTCAGTCCTACTGCCAGGAGAGGATGGCCACCACCCAACACAGGCTGAAAATGAACATTTAATCCAGTGTTGGGTGTGGGGAGATTTTCCAGAAGAGGGAAGACATTGGCTGAGTTTCAGATAACTGGCTGGTATTCCTTTAGGATTTCTCGGTGCCCTCCCCACTAATAATCAGTTAAAGAAAATCAAAAACACAATAGAAGTCCTTATTTTAAAAATGATGTTTGACTTTCTCTGCTTCCTGTGTACAGACAGAATGTGAACAGTCAGTTTCCTGCTCCTGCTGCCTGTTGCCATACCTTCCCACCATTGTGGCCTCACTCTCTGGAACTGTACATTATAGCAACAGAGAACTGACCAACACAGGAATCAAGAAATAGGGCATTGATATGGCCATAGTTAACCATGAAGTAGAGAAGTCTTTGAAACCACTGTTTGCAGCTAAGAGTTTGCCTTGGATCTTAAAGGAGACTTTGAATGTGGTTCTTGAGCAGCACGGGGACCCTTAAGATTTTGGCAGCACATACAGGCAAACTGAATGCATCTTATATTGGGAAGTGGATGAGAGACTTTCAGTCCAGTCTTCAGCAGCACCAGCTGGTCTCTCCATGTTCTATTCCTGCCCACCAACTCTCTACAACACCATTTCTAACAAGCAAGTTACTTAGCCATGAAGCAAGCAGTTTTGCTCCATTGTGTGTTTTCACCATAATTTACTTCCTCACCACAGGCCTAGAAGTATGGAGCTTGACAACCCTAGACTGAAACCTCAAAGGCTGGAGGGTACCATGTGGAAGGGCTTGAGTCTTCAGGAGGTGCAGCTCTATTGGAAGAAGTGAGTCACTGAGTGTGCATCTTAAGGCTTTATAGCTGGGTCCCACTTCCTGTTTACCCTC